>NC_091119.1:20830391-20895391 GCF_040183065.1 Periplaneta americana
ACTCTATCTTCCTGACTTGTCTCACCTCTTTTGGTGTTTCAGTATTAAATAGTCTCTAATCTAATCACTAATTTCTTCAACTTGGATTTATCTGCGATCGTAGCGTCTGTGAATCGGTACTAACGCACTTATCTTCCACTTATCTTCTAGCCCTAACTCATCATGATAAAACTTGTGGTGTACAAATCATGTTGCTGAACATATTCTCAAGGTACTCCCGTCGGGATTGGTAAAGTCAGTCTCTGCCGTGAAAAATGCAGTAAATTTAGTCCCTGCTGAAAACGTGTGTAGGTAAACTGAGTCCCTTAAAAAAGGGATATAGGTAAACTCAGTCCCGTCACGACAAAATCTTACCTTCCACTTTTTCTAGACTTGGAACTGGCAGCTAGAGTCGTGCACAAACGGTTACGAAAAATAGAAATTATAGGCTAGATTACTATTGAACGCCTGACGCTATAGTCAGTACGCAAAGCTCTCCCGTCTCGCGGAGTGTTTCAGATTCGGTTTATTGAATATTCCAGTTGTTTCTCAGTCTTTGTGGGCGGAGGCAAAGACAGACCACATTGAGTCATGCAGGAATTACAAGAATCCTTGCAAGGACGCGTTTATCATCGTGTAGGTCTACTATTTAATTGATAATTCTTCCTCTCTCAGTACATTCATTCAATCAATATATCATCCATCAACTCATTGATTCATTCATCTATGGATTGACTGATTGATTCATTCATTCACTAATTGATTGATTCATTGATTGATTAATTCGTTGATACATTACTTGATTCATTCATATTTTCATTGATTGATTCATTCATCCAGTCCAGGTATTACAGATGGATACCTACAAGGGCAACAACGTGCTTCGTGCAAGTACAAGCATTTGACCTTCAGAGTACTTTTCTTTTTGTCAATAATACTCTACCTTCTTAAAAAATGATTTATTACTGAAATACTAATGCAGCTCTTTAGAGTAGACTAATTACTGTTCTCCAACCAGGAGATCAACCGTGAAAGGAATGTGCTTACTATTGCGTCATCTATTGGAGCGAAGTAGATAGATAATATTATCGTTATAACGTCAGTTTAGAAACCATGCGCTCTCCTGCGTATGCTATTTCCTGTATGGAGGGATTAAAAGACCAGGAGATTAACAGTGATCTAATTTTGTAACTAGGGTAATATAAATATGTGTGTAGCAATGTTATTGTTTGTGCTGTGAGAGCTAGTCAATAGAGATACGAGTGATCTAATTTTGTAACTAGGGTAGTATAAATGTGTAGCAATGTTTGTGTTGTGAGAGCTAGTCAATAGAGATACGAGTGATCTAATTTTGTAACTAGGGTAGTATAAATGAGTAGCAATGTTATTGTTTGTGCTGTGAGAGCTAGCCAATAGAGATACGAGTACCCACGTGTGTGACCTTATGACATCTTATGACATCAACATTCATTCACAGATTACCCCGCTGCGTTTCATTCCGCAGAGACTTTCTCGTGGTTGGAGCACAGTAAAAGGCATTATATATTAACATCTGTTTTTAGGTATGCATTTTGAGTTTAAAATGTAAATATTACACTAGAATGTAGGCCTAGGTACTTATTTGCTCTTCTCTTTAGTAAGTAGTTGTAATTTATTTTATTCTTGCATTTCTTTAAGCATCAGATTTCATATTCTGCATTACACTTACTTCCTTTTGTTGTTACCGGTGTCCATTTGTTCATTTATGTATTAGTTATGAAGATAAGTGCATTAAAGTGTTCAAATCAATAAATCAAGCAAACACATTTTTTAGAAGACAAACGTAAATTTCCTTCAATTGTTACTCCGATTCTGTACTCACAAAATGTCGGTTTCATGTATGATCAACTGCGCCTGGTGTTCTGTCTATCTTGCGAAACATAAGGAGGAACCGGTTGAAAATCGAATATTCAGTCGGATAGCTGACTTCGATGGATGTTCTCTAACCGATCGAATCTAAACCGCTAGTTTGCAGCTCTCTACTGGCAGCTAACTAGCACAACTAGTAGTTAGGTGGTGTGGTTAGAAATTGTCACATTTTATGGTTAAAATATTTTGTAGCTTCACTTTAAGTCCGTCTAGGAAACTGCCAAGCTCTTACATTATTTTAGGTATAAGAAGAATATATTGCGATATATTGATTCGCTTTCATTTTTTTTTCCTTAAAAATCCTTCCTTCTCTTTTACTTTTTTTCTTTTTATCCTTGCTTCTCAATGAATCACAGGAATTTGACTGGATGCCCTTTAATGCATAGATGAAAGTAGTCTACTCGGATGGCTATTATAAAACAATGCTTTCAAGCGAGAAAGGAAAGACTTTCAGCTGTTTGTTGTTATTTTAGTTGTAGCTGCGAAATCGGCCGAAAAAGATCGTGGAATGGCACATCTGGTGCAATGTATCACTCAAAGACGTAATAAGTGATCATTTGAATTTTATAGTCTTCAAGTTGAATAAATATTAGATAGACCGTCAGTAAAACATTCCTCGACGTTCTAGTTGTAAAAACGAAAGCCGGAAGAAATACAGGTAGCTACTTCAGGAAACTAAAATTTTCTGAATTGATTTTATATTCTTAAGACAGACCGAGTGACTGTATTTTCCTCCACCTGTTTCGGCCTGGATAGAAACCACCGTCCCTTGAGGGGTTAGGTATAGCTTACAGCAGTAAATTTTTTGGAAATATCCAACATTTTTTCCTCCATTACTGTATCTTGTACAATAATGCAAATTGGTATGTGTAAAACACTGTCCTTCTGCTATATATTAAAAATATATTTTTACGATTTAAAAAAAAATTATTTATATATCTTTTAAATTCAAAATGGTGGCAGTTTACAATGCAGTGAGGGAGCGTTTCCCTCATAACTCATAAATTTGTTAACTTTTTCATGTTCTCTCCCTTTTATTTTATTGCTGAAACTCATGTTTACAATATCATGCTCTTTCAACTACATTCCTTAATAAATATAATTTTTTTATTTTGTGTTAGAAGAAAATACTGATATATGACTATTTTTAAAAATGAATTTATTTTTCATCAGACAATCTATCAAAGGTAGAGAAGTGATCTTGCATCATATTGTAGATATGACATGCATAAATACACACAAAAAATTTCATCACAGAATGTTGGATAGCTTTTGAGTTACGTTTGAAACGCTTCATCACTGCATAGTAAAGTGAATTTTGAAAAAAAAAATAATTGAGGAAAAAAATGTTGACTATTTCCAAAAATTTTACTGCTATGAGCTGTACCTAACCCCTTATGAAGGTGAGCGGTATGTATGCCTATTTAAAAATCTCAAAACAGAGGACGTGTTCAGAAAGAAAGTCGAAACATTAATCTTATTGCCAATCTTTAAAACTGCAATGTTTTATAGAAAAAATTGCATACTTTAGATTGCCAACATGACATGGAGTATTATGAATAAAACATCTGTCAACTTTGAAATATTTTTCAAAATTACAACAGCATAATACATCAAATATATTTCCACGTATTTTTTGTCAGGTATACTGAGTCTCAATTTACCTATATCCTTATGTTCATAGGGACTCAATTTACCTATACGGGAGTAAGCAAACAGCTACTCGGGACTCGGATTACCCATTTCTTTCTTCCACTGTACCAAAATTCTCCACCACTTCCTCATTTCAATCGTAATCTGAAATGGTTAAAGATAGCGTGTGTTGAAGTCGGGTGTATTAAGGGTTTTCGACGCGACACGTGAATTTCAACTGACATCACGCTCTATACACAAGCCATTGTATCTTTGCACCTGACAGCTTTTCGTAATATTAATAGCGAGGAATGGAACATTGCCACAATAACCACTACACAATAGCTGACAAGTCCTTCGCACCAATTCTCACGCCCATTTAATCTTATGCCTTTACACAAAGGATTCTTACTTCTTGGGTTATCTTTCTCCAAACGACTTATTTATTTATTTATTTATTTATTTATTTATTTATTTATTTATTCATTCATTTATTTATTTATTTATTCATTTATTTATTTATTTATTTATTTATTTATTTATTCATTCATTTATTTATTTATTCATTTATTTATTTATTTATTCATTCATTCATTCATGTATTTATTTATTTAGGCGAAGTTTTATTAATGTACTGCCAGCATAGGGAATTAAAAACAAACACTGAAAATACCTTAGTTTTGTAGTATGAAGTAGTAGAAACTCGATGTGATCACTGGGAGAGCTGTGGTCCCACCCAACCCGCCCTAAATAGGTTCCTCACTTATATAGGAAAATCGTCGTACTTGAAGGAAGAAGGCGGCCATCGTCCTTGTGACGTTATTTGAAGTGGAGTGGGAGAATGATTGCAGTGTTGCCAACTGTGGTAACCATTCATATTATCTTACACACCTAACCTAACGTGCTACACACCTATTGTAACATTCCTAACGTTTAGCACACCTTTTGTAACATTCCTCGCAATTTCATTTCGTTTGCCAATATTGGCATCCCTGCTTCACCTGTACCATATTGTCTGCTGGAATTCTGAGTCCATCTAGTGGAAGTGAAGTGAAACTGCGACTCTGTTAATGACGTTTCCGAAGTTGTTTCTGTGTTATCTAAAAGAATTATTGTGTCAGTGTGGTGATAATTGCATTTATATTGTACAATAAAAATTGAAATGTGTCGTGGCTGAGATAAAAGTGTTCTAAATTGATTTCCTGCGCCACAATCCCAGTGATAAACGTGTGAATATTCGTTACGAGTCCGTTTGAAGTGGCAGTAGAGTAATAAAACTTGACCTTTATTTATTTATTTGCTACATTTCACAGCAGCGCTACAAATTACTTACAACACTAACACACAAATTACGTACGTGATTGTAACACCATGCAACACAGCATGTAGCAAACGACAATACAGCGACGCTCCACGTTGGAGCTGCAGCAGCAGATAGAAACTGCTAAGTTGTGATAGTTTAGAAGGCTGTCACGCAGCGTTCTTCAATTTTTTCATGGGAAAGGTTGTCAACACAAATAACAATTGTCAAGTGTATGGTTACAGCAACTTGGGTATCAAAATTGATTCTTTTTTTCCCTGTAAGTCTTGTCAAATCGCAAAATGTGTAGTGAGGAAAGTATGTGTCACTTCACTTCTATAAAATGTTTTCGTTGTAAGAATAACCCTATAGTAAACAATGGCACGTGGCTGAAGTGAGGCTTGATTGGCCTCAGTTTGGCGCCAGAGATTTTTAGTAAGTGATCCCGCCCACTCCTGTACGTTCTGTTTCATTTTAAACACTTCCCGTTACTAGGCAGGGTAGACCTAACCTCACTACTATGCATTGGTTTGCCTAGGAAACTGTTACTTTATAATTTATTAATTGTAACTTATTATATACATTCAACACTATTTCTTTCTCTCCGCTTTTGAGAGGGTTTCGACCCTTATGTTTAGTAACTCACACACATTGAGTATGCAGAAACCCTACTATCACGTGTTTACGAGAACAACCTCAAGTGGCGCCAGCATATTACAAGATTACTCTTAGTATTCATCCGCTTACAACGTAAATAACAAAACATAAAAGTAGTTTTTTTTTCACAGCGTTTTACATATGAGTGAAGTTAATGTTTCGTCGTATGTAATAACTAGAAATCAATTTTTATTTTCAAATAATAGAAGGTTATGGTTTCCAAATACGAACTATATTTTCCTGCGTCGTGTGAGTGTTTCGACTGGGAGCCAATCACGGGTATGACAGCAACGTGCTTGTGTTTATATTAGGATTTTTTATACAGCGAAAAGGATGTGATGTTGTTATGTTAGGATACGAAGAGAAACTGGTACGTGAGCGGATGAACTATGCGGTATGCCCACTTTATTAAGTAGCATCTTAAAGCTATTGTTGTAGTTCAGATTTCCTTAAGTTGTCGCAAATGATTCGTTGGAGGCGTTCCAGTATGATGTCATCTATGATAACACAACGCAGTTCGTGAATATACACACTGCAGAACTTGATTATTGCACAGTAAAACATACCACATAAAAATTATTATAATGTCTCCACTAGGAGTCTAACAGAAGGCCAATGTAGATAAAATACTACTGTAATTATTTATTATAGTGTTGATAAAACTTACAATGCTGTACGCACCTGTGTGTAACCGAAGTTCAACACCGCCGAAGTCTGTCTGCCATCTACAACTCACAGTTTACTGTACACACACTGCTCTGACAGTACACTACAGGCAACTCCATCTGTCGGACTGGTTACGCAATCTCTGCTGCCGCCGATCATCTGTTTATATGAATCCGCTCCTTTTAAGCCAATTGTGACGCAATGGGTATTTTTTATCGCGTTCGTTATTCACAAGATTTTCCTATCTCTAGATCAGCGTTTTTTTCAACCTTTTCCAACATGTGGCACACTAAGTTGTAATTTAAAATTCCGCGGGACACTCATACAATCTAAACTAGTGGCTGCCAGAGGGAATTTTGAGGGTTTTAGAGGGAATGTGTTTACTGAATGATGACTTGTGACACGTTCGATAAATGTTGACTCTTGTGAACTCACTTTTTACTACTCTTTTCGCTTTAATTTTTCCAAATTTACCACGACAATCTTCACTATTTTCATTTTCTCGCGGCACACTGGTTGTAAATGGCTGCTGTAGATGGGTATCCCTGACTTCTGAAGAAATTCTCAGCTAATTGTAAGTTAATGTAACCCCGTGTATTGACATAAATATTGCATTATGCCTAATAGATTCCAATTTTAGTCTTCACTCTGCAGTAAACAGTGATAATTTATTGGTTTGGTCAAATCCCTGAAATAATGTCATGGAGTTCGCCGAGTTACTTCTATGGTACCGTGTCTGCCTCCAGACTAGCCGGCTCGGATTCGATTCCCGGCGGGGTCAGAAATTTTCTTCTACCTTGGGACTAGGAGAGATGGCGGTGCACAACTTCTAATCACTAGGGGTGCTATTCATAGACATTTCGCTAGCCCGCGCTACGAGCGTGCTAAACAGGATTCATATCATATCACACCGTTAACACTGGTTTATGAATACGAAAAACGTTAGTTTGCTGATCTTCCACCGGAAGCCCGCGCTAAGAATGTCTATGAATATGGCCCTTCATTGTGCACCAATATGCCTAGATTAAATCCAAAATCTCTCCGCAGTGCATATGAAGAGAAGGCATATGTCACTGTTGATAGTGATTCGTCAATCGTACGGGGACGTTAAGCTTGGCTCTTACGATACTCTTTCAACAGCTTTTTATAATCAATAAAATCAACATGGATCTCCAAATTAAATTCTCTCTGTTTTGGTGTAGAATCACAGTCTACTATATACAGTCGCGAAGCTCAATATGTAGTAAAAATGCAAACATGGATAGTTGCCCACCACTAGGATCGCTACTATCGCCTCATCATCGCAGATCTCTCTCCTAGCAGCCGACAAAATATGTTACACTTTCGTTGTCGTGTTCTTTTGGAAAAATTAACACCTTCCTTCCATTATTGAAATATTAAATGCATGAAGTTAATTTATTATTTTAATGAAGTATATTAAATTCCACCATAAACTCGAAGATACCTGCAAGAAATAGGTTAATATTATTTTTGTTTGTGCAAAACGAACTGAAATTTACTATAATCGCTTCACTCATTCAAGATTATAGCGATAATTAACTATGAAACCAATAAATATTAATTTGCATTTCCCTTTACAACAATATTAATGGAAATATTAATTAATAGATTAATTTATGTACGTGTACCGGTACTTGTAGTGTAGGCTTACGTAGTTGAGGTTAAGCAATAATAATCACACCAGAATTGGAAATAAAACGTGATTAATAAACTGTATTGTAACAGACTTTTTCTACGTCTCTAATAATGTAACAAATAAAAATAACAACAAAATTAACAGCTATAATTAAAAATATATCCTTTGGAAAAAAAAAGTAGGCCTAAGCAATAATAATCTCACCAGAATTGAAAATAAAACGTGATCAATAAATTTCATTACAACAAGCTTAATTTTTCTACGTCTCTAGTAAAATATTATTATTCCAATTATTCTATTTTAGCCATTAACAATTTCATTACAACCAATAACGAACATTTCACAAGCATCAATGTGAAATACGCAACGAGCTAGCACTCGATGGAAATACGATTCAGTCCAAAGTCGACCGTGGACAGTCTATTGTTTCTAGTTGCTAACCGCTTGGAGCGCTTTATCACGAGATTTGCAAAAAATCACCTCAAGCTTCGCGACTGTATATAGTAGACTGTGGTAGAACACGTCGAATATTTGTATTCGTTTCGTGATCAGTGGTAAAACAAAAAATAGAAAAAATGGCAGAAAGGCAAATGTTCACTTAATAAGAATATGGACTACAGCTGAATTCTAAAGTTATTAGCAGTTAGGCCATGAACCTACGTAACTTGTGTGACCACGGCCAATGACGGACGCTACCTCCCGTCGCTACGGGCATGAGGACGTCGAAGTTGCACATAAAATTAGCCTTATCGTGCGGCCTCTGTCAGTAATATCTCGGCATAGAGGGCAGCTACTAACCTATGAAGCTACTCGTTTCATTTGTAATCGCGAGTTCGCAATACTGAAGTGATAATAGGCACGCGATACACTTTGAGTGAACCATAGTGAAAAATGTGTTGTGAGCTGGGACTAATTTGGGAAGTCGCTTCATATGAAGAGAAAATATATTGCACGTCCTTCATTATGTCGCTTATCCACTTTCTTAAACCGAAACAAACAAACAAAAACATTTGAGGAACATAGTATTAAAGTAAGACTAGACGGCATTTCTATTCATTCAAAGTCCACCACATCATAGCCTAGTACCACTGAAATTTTAACCATCTACAGGGACATCACTTTATTTTTACCAACATTTTTAACCATAACCTGACTATACTCGGAAACACTGTTACCCCCTTCCATTACAGGAGTTTGATGTTACTAGTGCAATATGTAAACAAATCAGTTTACTAGGTATAGGAGGAGAGAAAAGTAGTGTATCAATTTATGTTTTAGGGAAATACGATATTACGATTTTCAGTTTGATCATTACTTTTACGGAATTTATCAAAATGCAGTAGAGTAGTAACATTTTTTTTTTCAAAAACTCAACTTTTCAGGCGGCTATGTTCGTTATGTAATGTCTACTTTATTTAGCATATTAATTATTGATGTTAACATACAATATAGAGAGTGCATTTAAATTGAGGGGGTCATAAGTAAAGGGCTGTAAGTGACTTAAGTTACTTTTGAGACAATGGGGATTAAATATTTAAGCTTTCGTAAAACCGGTGAAATTTTTATTTAAATTTTAATGTGTGATGCGATTAAAATATCCCTTTGCCACTAAAATTTTAGATACTTTAGCTTACACTGGATGCACTTAACTCATGTTATTACAAATGTCACTAGCATTCCTTTGCTTCTAGCCACCTCAATTCAAAATAAGCTAACATGAATTTTTAAACAAGTTGCTGAAAATGGTTGCCGTTCATTACAATGCAGGCTTCAATTCTTTACGCATATTATTAAAAACATTTTGAATCATATTCTCTGAAATTGAATTTATCGTTTCTTCAATATAATTTTTAGTACGATATTATTAATATAGGTTCTTTCTTCTATAGAAAACGCAATCATATTTCTGAAACACACTATACACTGCAGTGTTTACTTCACTGCTTGAAGACTTCGAACGCAACAGCGGTCGTAAGTTTGTGTGTCTGACGGGAACAAGGACATTAGTGAAGGGGTGGGAGTGAAGTACAGTCAGAAATGCAGGTACAATAAAAATGCAAGTAAAAATAAAATTATGTCCCTGTATAAATAAAATTCATTCATTCATTCATTCATTCATTCATTCATTTATTCATTCATTCAATTTAGTCGGCCTGTATAGCGTAGTCGATATAGCACAGGCCTTCTGTGCTCGAGGTTGCGGGTTCGATTCCGGCCCAGGATGATGGCATTTAAATGCTTAAATGCGACAGGGTCATGTCAGTAGATTTACTGGCATGTAAAAGACTTCTGCAGGACAAAATTCTGGCACACCGGCGATGCTGATATAACCTCGGCAATTGCGAGCATCGTTAAATAAACCATATTTTAAATTTCATTTAGTGTTCTGCCCAAAGGAAGGTCTTTCACTGCAAACCCAGCTTTCTCCAATCTTTCCTCTTTTCTGCCTTTTTGTTTCCTCATATAATCCATATACTGTACTCCAACCACGAGAAAGTCTCAAGGGAATGAAACGAAGGGAGGTGATGCTGTGAATGAATGTTGATGTCATGAGATGTCATAAGGTCACACACGTGGGTACTCGTATCTCTATTGGCTATCTCTCAAAGCACTACCCTAGTTACAAAATTAGATCACTGTTAATCTCCTGGTCTTTTAATCCCCCCATACAGGAAATAACATATGCAGGAGAGCGCATGATTTTTAAACTGACGTTATAACTCTAATATTATCTATCTACTTCGCTCCAATAGATGACACAATAGTAAGCAAATTCCTTTCACGGTTTATCTCCTGGTTGGAGAACAGTATCTTAATGTCGTCTATCACCTGATGTCTTCTACCCCGAACTCTTCTCCCGTTCACCATTCCTTCCAGTGCATTCTTTAGTAGGCAGTTTCTTCTCAGCCAGTGACCCAACCAATTCTTTTTCCTCTTTCTGATCAGTTTCAGCATCATTCCTTCTTCACCCACTCTTTCCAACACAGCTTCATCTCTTATTCTGTCTACTTCACATGTTCCATTCTTCTCCATATCCATATTTCAAATGCTACTATTCGCTTCTCTTCACTTCGTCGTAATGTCCATGTTTCTGCCCCATACAATGCCACACTCCATACAAACCACTTCACTAGTTTCTTCCTTATTTCTTTCTCCAGATGTCCGCTGAAGATGCTCCTTTTTCTACAGCGATACCATAACAAGTGAGAATGGCTAAGAATTAGCGAGTTGTTTCGATGATGCAAACAATGTTAAATAAATCACATCTACAATGACCCGTAAGTAATGTCATTAATTTCAGTGGGTTATTCTCTGAGATATTTCAAACAAAAAAGTTTAATACAGTTTTGCTCGTCTATACATGTTAAAGATAAACACTTAATTACATATAAAATATGAATGTACATTTTGTTTCAGGTTATACAGCTCATTTCATTCACAAATAAACTGAATCATCTTTTCATCAAGATGGTATAAAAGTACTTTACACCTTTCCACACTATATAGCTCTCTGCTCGATTCCCAACCAGAATCCACCATCCACAGCCATGTTGAAGCCTCTCTTCGAAATCCGTATCGGAATTGGAGTCTTTGATACGACTTTGAGGTTGAATCGCGTCAGCAGATGAACAAGTGCAATCTTGGCTTCCATTAATACAAAACGATTCCCTGAAATTGAATAATTGTAAAATGTTACACACAGCGTATACAGTATATTAACTATTAGTTCGTTCGGTTGCTTGTCTGTTTGCTCGGTTGCATGTCCGTTCATTCGGTTGCTTTTCTACTTGCTCGGTTGCATGTCCGTTCGTTCGGTTGCTTGTCTGCTTGCTCGGTTGCTTGTCTTGTTTGCTCGGTTGCTTGTCTGTTTGCTCGGTTGCTTGTCTGTTCGTTCGGTTGCTTGTCTGTTCGCTCGGTTGCTTGTCTGTTTGCTCGGTTGCTTGTCTATTCGCTCGGTTGCTTGTCTGTTTGCTCGGTTGCTTGTCTGTGCGTTCGGTTGCTTGTCTGTTCGCTCGGTTGCTTGTTTGTTTGCTCGGTTGCTTGTCTGTTCGCTCGGTTGCTTGTTTGTTTGCTCGGTTGCTTGTCTGTTCGCTCGGTTGCTTGTCTGTTCGCTCGGTTGCTTGTTTGTTTGCTCGGTTGCTTGTCTGTTCGCTCGGTTGCTTGTCTGTTCGTTCGGTTGCTTGTCTGTTCGCTCGGTTGCTTGTCTGTTTGCTCGGTTGCTTGTCTGTTCGCTCGGTTGCTTGTCTGTTCGCTCGGTTGCTTGTCTGTTTGCTCGGTTGTTTGTCTATTCGCTCGGTTGCTTGTCTGTTTGCTCGGTTGCTTGTCTGTGCGTTCGGTTGCTTGTCTGTTCGCTCGGTTGCTTGTTTGTTTGCTCGGTTGCTTGTCTGTTCGCTCGGTTGCTTGTTTGTTTGCTCGGTTGCTTGTCTGTTCGCTCGGTTGCTTGTCTGTTTGCTCGGTTGCTTGTCTGTTCGTTCGGTTGCTTGTCTGTTCGCTCGGTTGCTTGTCTGTTTGCTCGGTTGCTTGTCTATTCGCTCGGTTGCTTGTCTGTTTGCTCGGTTGCTTGTCTGTGCGTTCGGTTGCTTGTCTGTTCGCTCGGTTGCTTGTTTGTTTGCTCGGTTGCTTGTCTGTTCGCTCGGTTGCTTGTTTGTTTGCTCGGTTGCTTGTCTGTTCGCTCGGTTGCTTGTCTGTTCGCTCGGTTGCTTGTTTGTTTGCTCGGTTGCTTGTCTGTTCGCTCGGTTGCTTGTCTGTTCGTTCGGTTGCTTGTCTGTTCGCTCGGTTGCTTGTTTGTTTGCTCGGTTGCTTGTCTGTTCGCTCGGTTGCTTGTCTGTTCGCTCGGTTGCTTGTTTGTTTGCTCGGTTGCTTGTCTGTTCGCTCGGTTGCTTGTCTGTTCGTTCGGTTGCTTGTCTGTTCGCTCGGTTGCTTGTCTGTTTGCTCGGTTGCTTGTCTGTTCGCTCGGTTGCTTGTCTGTGCGTTCGGTTGCTTGTCTGTTCGCTCGGTTGCTTGCTTGTTTGCTCGGTTGCTTGTCTGTTCGCTCGGTTGCTTGTCTGTTCGCTCGGTTGCGTGTCTGTTCGCTCGGTTGCATGTCTGTTCGCTCGGTTGCATGTCTGTTCGCTCGGTTGCGTGTCTGTTTGCTCGGTTGCGTGTCTGTTTGCTCGGTTGCGTGTCTGTTCGCTCGGTTGCGTGTCTGTTCGCTCGGTTGCGTGTCTGTTCGCTCGGTTGCTTGTCTGTTTGCTCGGTTGCTTGTCTGTTCGTTCGGTTGCTTGTCTGTTCGCTCGGTTGCTTGTCTGTTCGCTCGGTTGCTTGTCTGTTCGCTCGGTTGCTTGTTTGTTAGCTCGGTTGCTTGTCTGTTCGCTCGGTTGCTTGTCTGTTCGCTCGGTTGCTTGTCTGTTCGCTCGGTTGCGTGTCTGTTTGCTCGGTTGCGTGTCTGTTTGCTCGGTTGCGTGTCTGTTCGCTCGGTTGCATGTCTGTTCGCTCGGTTGCGTGTCTGTTCGCTCGGTTGCGTGTCTGTTCGCTCGGTTGCTTGTCTGTTTGCTCGGTTGCTTGTCTGTTCGTTCGGTTGCTTGTCTGTTCGCTCGGTTGCTTGTCTGTTCGCTCGGTTGCTTGTTTGTTTGCTCGGTTGCTTGTCTGTTCGCTCGGTTGCTTGTCTGTTCGCTCAGTTGCTTGTCTGTTCGCTCGGTTGCGTGTCTGTTTGCTCGGTTGCGTGTCTGTTCGCTCGGTTGCGTGTCTGTTCGCTCGGTTGCGTGTCTGTTTGCTCGGTTGCGTGTCTGTTTGCTCGGTTGCGTGTCTGTTTGCTCGGTTGCGTGTCTGTTCGCTCGGTTGCGTGTCTGTTTGCTCGGTTGCGTGTCTGTTCGCTCGGTTGCGTGTCTGTTCGCTCGGTTGCGTGTCTGTTCGCTCGGTTGCTTGTCTGTTTGCTCGGGTGCTTGTCCGTACGCTCGGTTGCTTGTCTGTTCGTTTCGGTTGCTTGTCTGTTTGCTCGGTTGCTTGTCTGTTCGCTCGGTTGCTTGTCTGTTTGCTCGGTTGCTTGTCTGTTCGCTCGGTTGCTTGTCTGTTCGCTCGGTTGCGTGTCTGTTCGCTCGGTTGCGTGTCTGTTCGCTCGGTTGCGTGTCTGTTCCCTCGGTTGCGTGTCTGTTTGCTCGGTTGCTTGTCTGTTCGCTCGGTTGCTTGTCTGTTCGCTCGGTTGCGTGTCTGTTCGCTCGGTTGCTTGTCTGTTTGCTCGGTTGCTTGTCTGTTCGTTCGGTTGCTTGTCTGTTCGCTCGGTTGCTTGTCTGTTCGCTCGGTTGCTTGTTTGTTTGCTCGGTTGCTTGTCTGTTCGCTCGGTTGCGTGTCTGTTCGCTCGGTTGCGTGTCTGTTCCCTCGGTTGCGTGTCTGTTTGCTCGGTTGCGTGTCTGTTTGCTCGGTTGCGTGTCTGTTCGCTCGGTTGCGTGTCTGTTCGCTCGGTTACGTGTCTGTTCGCTCGGTTGCTTGTCTGTTTGCTCGGGTGCTTGTCCGTACGCTCGGTTGCTTGTCTGTTCGTTTCGGTTGCTTGTCTGTTTGCTCGGTTGCTTGTCTGTTCGCTCGGTTGCTTGTCTGTTTGCTCGGTTGCTTGTCTGTTCGCTCGGTTGCTTGTCTGTTCGCTCGGTTGCGTGTCTGTTCGCTCGGTTGCGTGTCTGTTCGCTCGGTTGCGTGTCTGTTCCCTCGGTTGCGTGTCTGTTTGCTCGGTTGCTTGTCTGTTCGCTCGGTTGCTTGTCTGTTCGCTCGGTTGCGTGTCTGTTCGCTCGGTTGCTTGTCTGTTTGCTCGGTTGCTTGTCTGTTCGTTCGGTTGCTTGTCTGTTCGCTCGGTTGCTTGTCTGTTCGCTCGGTTGCTTGTTTGTTTGCTCGGTTGCTTGTCTGTTCGCTCGGTTGCGTGTCTGTTCGCTCGGTTGCGTGTCTGTTCCCTCGGTTGCGTGTCTGTTTGCTCGGTTGCGTGTCTGTTTGCTCGGTTGCGTGTCTGTTTGCTCGGTTGCGTGTCTGTTCGCTCGGTTACGTGTCTGTTCGCTCGGTTGCTTGTCTGTTTGCTCGGGTGCTTGTCCGTACGCTCGGTTGCTTGTCTGTTCGTTTCGGTTGCTTGTCTGTTCGCTCGGTTGCTTGTCTGTTCGCTCGGTTGCTTGTCTGTTCGCTCGGTTGCTTGCCTGTTCGCTCGGTTCCTTTTCTGTTCGCTCGGTTGCTTGTCTGTTCGTTCGGTTGCTTGTCTGTTCGCTCGGTTGTTTGTTTATTTGCTCGGTTGCTTGTCTGTTTGCTCGGTTGCTTGTCTGTTCGCTCGGTTGCTTGTTTATTTGCTCGGTTGCTTGTCTGTTTGCTCGGTTGCTTGTCTGTTCGTTCGGTTGCTTGTCTGTTCGCTCGGTTGCTTGTTTATTTGCTCGGTTGCTTGTCTGTTTGCTCGGTTGCTTGTCTGTTTGCTCGGTTGCTTGTCTGTTCGCTCGGTTGCTTGTTTATTTGCTCGGTTGCTTGTCTGTTCGTTCGGTTGCTTGTCTGTTCGCTCGGTTGCTTGTCTGTTCGCTCGGTTCCTTGTCTGTTCGCTCGGTTGCTTGTCTGTTCGCTCGGTTGCTTGTCTTTCGCGCGTTTGCTTGTCTGTTCGTTCGGTTGCTTGTCTGTTTGTTCGTTTACTCTTTTTTTTTTGGTCATTATGCAGAGTGAACGCAAATCCTTTTCCTGATTATGAACATTTATTACTGAAAAACTACGCTATGTGCAGGAATACCATTTTCAGCAAATGATTCCTGAACTTGCAAAGTTTTCAAGCAAACTGGGGTATTCAATAAGTAATGGCAACAATGCTGTAAATCAGGACTCGTAGTAGCGGCGAGAATCGGAATCTTTTAGTACGTAATGAGGAGCGATTGTTGCTCAAATGTGGAATGTTTTAAGTAACCAAATTTTGTGAATACAGAGACTGTTTCTGATTTGTATTAAGTAATATCGCCCTAAAATGTTCAGTTAGTATGAACAAAGATTCTTAACAAAAATACAAATTTCAAGAGGAAAAAATGCAACCCAGTGCTTTACGGCAATACGGGAATCTTGTGGGAGAGAAGTCCTACCATACCGAACTATTTCAAGATGGATGAAGACGAGGCATTTGCTTTCAATCAAGAGTTGACATCCAAATAGCTTTAAATCGATCAGTGAGATATAGATCCAAAAATGATGCTGCATATGGAGTCCGTCGTCTTCCAAGAATTTGGCAACATATTGTAGACATATTGTTGACATGGCAAGGGATTATATTTGAAGAGTGTAATGCCAAAAAAAAAAAAAAACAAATAAATTTACAGTGTGAAACAGTAACTCTATCGCCATTACTTTTAGAATGCCCTGATACTTCAACATGTGCTATAATTGTTGCCCGGAGAACGTTTAATCGATAGCTGATTTCGTGGCATGTTTTCGGCAACATCTCTCTTTTCCGACCCCACAAATCCGAACATTGTTTCTACGGACCTTTCTGGAGGTGAAAGATTACCTCGTAAGAAGTAACAAAGTTGCTTAAGATAGGCAATGTATTGTTTAATAATCAATTCGTTCCAGAATGCCCGCAGAAAATGCAGCACTTCGAGGACGTTAGTCTGGCAACAAAGCCTGTTTAAACAAAATTTTAAGTACAGTACTCTGAGGTACATCAAGTTCATTTAATACAAGACGCGTCGATTTTTTCTGACAGTATTCAGAAGCTGTGCGCACAGCATCAATAATCTCATCTGTCACTCCAAATCTATTTCTCTGATCTCCAGCACTGCATGCAATCCTTTGATAGTCGTAATAAATTGTGAATTTTGTCCATACTCCCACCGGAAGTGTCCTTGAACTGTAATGGCCTACCTTGTTTCGTGATGTCACAAAACGTACTGCGTTATTTCCTGCGTAGACGACATTTTGATATTTAACTATACTGTACTGTAGTGCTAAATCCAAGGGAAAAACTTCTATGAACGGGCAATATAGTGCCTCAATTTTAATGTTTCTACCTAAAATAGTGTTTGTTACAATTTCATAATCGGGGGGAAAAAATGTCACTGTGATGGCTGAGTTCGTTTCGTAGGGAGAGACGGAAGAATACTGTACCTCTGATCATAAACCGGGTTGTATACATTGACGCACAACTAAATAAAACTCATCGCAACACCTCACTCCATTTATACTCGGTTATACTGTTAATTTCAATTCATTCTTAAGTTTTTCTCGGATCCTAAGCCTGGTCATAAATTTCTGGTTTTGTCCTTCAATAATTAGTTTCATACCCATGGTCATTTAAAAAAATATTTGTATTAGTCTCTTCTATAATCCCTAGATGTTTGGTTTTGAATTTAGTTACACCCTGTATCAGTAATGAGGTGACAGCGGATTTTCGGTCCCGATGCTGAGTGTTAGACTAGGACTCCTCTAGCTGTATTTGACAGCTCCTGTGAGCTGCAGTCTACCGCCTGAAAATGGAATACACGCAAAACAAGTGTAGGTGGCTATATGGGCAGTATTCCACTGCGCCTAACAGAATTTCGGCGGCAGTACCAAGGTCTACTGCCAGGGGAATAGAACATGTTCCATTTTCGTGCCGTTTTCTGTCGCCGAAGCCTGGCTCCACTGGCCGTGGTAGTCCTCCTGTTTCCAATTATCCATGAGGCGAAGCATTCCTTATGTATGAGCATTATTACTTGGTATGCTCACTCACTTACTTACAAATGCCTTTTAAGGAACCCGCAGGTTCATTGCCGCCCTCACATAAGCCCACCATCGGTCCCTATCCTGAGCAAGATTAATCCAGTCTCTATCATCATATCCCACCTCCCTCAAATACATTTTAATATTATCCTCCCATCTACGTCTCGGCATCCCCAAAGGTATTTTTCCTTCCGGTCTCCCAACTAACACTCTATATGCATTTGTGGATTCGCCCATACTTGCTACATGCCCTGCCCATCTCAAACGTCTGGATTTAATGTTCCTGATTATGTCAGGTGAAGAATACAATGCGTGCAGTTCTGTGTTGTGTAACTTTCTCCGTTCTCCTGTAATTTCATCCCTCTTAGCCCCAAATATTTTCCTAAGAACCTTATTCTCAAACACCCTTAATCTCCGTTCTTCTCTCAAAGTGAGAGTCGAAGATTCACAACCATACAGAACAATTACTTCGTATGCCTAGAACAAAATTCCGACATCCGGTAGAACTAAACAAATTTATACGATGAAAGAGTAATGGAACGGAGAAAAATTCTCTCCGGCGCCGGGATTTGAACCCGGGTTTTCAGCTCTACGTGCTGATGCTTTATCCACTAAGCCACACCGGATACAACTCCGACGCCGGTTAGAATCGTCTCAGATTAGGCTCCAACTCTTGGGTTCCCTCTAGTGGCCGCCCTCTGCACTACGTCATAGATGTCTATGAACGCAGGACCGAAGTCCACACATGTGCTGAGGTGCACTCGATATGAGTGACTAGTTGGCCGGAACCCGACGGAATAAGCGCCGTCTTAAATCACGAAGTGATTTACGCATATCACGCAGAATATCTGCATGGAAATATCATATGTACTTCGGTACATTAAAATAATATAAACAAATTTAGCTGGATATTCCCTAAGTTTGTGATGCATTGCAGCAAACATGCCTTCGTGTTTTTCTGTTTTTATTTATTTTATTTTAATTGGGTTATTTTACGACGCTGTATCAACATCTAGGTTATTTAGCGTCTGAATGAAATGAAGGTGATAATACCGGTGAAATGAGTCCGGGGTCCAGCACCGAAAGTTACCCAGCGTTTGCTCGTATTGGGTTGAGGGAAAACCCCGGAAAAAACCTCAACCAGGCAACTTGCCCCGACCGGGATTCGAACCCGGGCCACCTGGTTTCGCAGCCAGACGCGCTGACCGTTACTCCACTGGTGTGGACGTTTTTTTTTTCTGTTGCTTAATATTGGTGTATCCACCATTTTCTTTGATGCAATCTTCGACGACAGAGAACGAATAGCGAACATACAATCACCTTGATAAATATTTGTAGGCCCGATTGTATAAACCATTTAATCTTAGATCAGAGGTTAAATTGATCCTTGTTTCAGCTGAACTTGGAATTTTGTGTTGTATAAAGTCTAATCTGAGATTAATTTGTCCCAAACTAAAGTCAACTTTGACTGAAGAAATTTCTCCGATTAAGTTAGATGATCCAAGTTCAGTTATTTCTTTTCTGTTTGAAATATACGAGCGGCGATTGTGCAAATAAAATATCCATTATTATTAATATTAATAGATATGATAGGTACATTTATATATATTTCTTTCAATTTCTTGCCTTAATACACAAACAATCTTATATTTTATAAGGCTCTATCATGTTCAGCAGTATCTAATAACATAACCTATAATTATATTATGTTCATAACAACCATTAATTATTAATGGATATGTTAGGTACATTCATAAATTTTCAATTAACTGTATTACTAAACGAAAATCGTTGTTTTATAAAGCTTTATTATGTTTAGCACTATCAAACATCACAACATGATAACAACTCGGAGAACAGTCAACCTTCTTCTTATTGTTCGCCATTATTTACATTGCACAAAAAACCAGTGTCTCCAACAGAGTGTACGGAAAGTCGCCAAAAAGTAGCTGTAAAGTCGCTAGATTTCTCATTATCAACAAAGAAAGATTAAATTTTGTCACTATAGGGTGCAGAAAAGGTCATTAAATCCCTATTTAAGCAATATAAAAATTAAAAGAAATTGTTGTTGAAAAAGAGTTAAAGTCGCTAGATTGGCAACACTGAACAAACCTGTCCGCGCATCACGTATTTCACCTGTTTATGCGATGTTGCCAAATCCTTTTCACGTGAACTTAGATTGAAGCAAGGTAATTTGATCGCAGAAAAGATTTATACAATAGAAGAAGTGTCTGAACTCGGTTCACTTTTCGATCTTCGATCAAAGTTGATCTTTAGTCAGGGAGTTTTATACAATTGGGCCGTAGTGTGCTCATTTTCACTGCAATTTTTGCTTGATCTTGTAGTACACAAAGAATATCACAACGCTGTTTTCAGCTGAACAACAGGAGTGGAGTCGGGCCAGACCACAGCGGAGCGGTGAACTACAGCTTTCACATGTAGAAAATTTGCAGCAAGTGGAGCCACCTTCTTGCAGTACAAATCCAGGCAGTAGAATGCAGCTCACAGCAGCCGTCAAATACAGCTAGTGGAGCCCTAGCCTTAGGTGTACGTCATTGAAATCATTGCAATGCTCCCTCCGCAAGAAAAGGGGACGACACGACGTCTTGTCCCTGTGTAGGGACCGAAAACCCTCTATCTGGTAATAGGTTACCCATATTTACCGATGCAGCTCCTTGGACCCAAGCCAAATGGCAAATATGTGTATGGTTTGATATTATCTTTGTTCTCATCGCTGAATCTCTCCGGATCGAACTTCTCAGGGTTTGGGAAGTATTTCGGATCTCGATGGAGACAGTACACAGGTATCCAGACACTTTGATCTGGTTCCATCGTGCAGGGTGGATCAGATTTGAAGGTGTATGTCTTGATGCATTTTCGGTCTGTTCCCAGTACTGGTGGATACAGGCGTAAGGTCTCTGGAACAAGAGAATCGCGTAAAATAAATGAAAGTAGTACTATAACTAGCATAGTTAATATTTCCAGTTCTACACATCTATATATACAGGGTGTATCAAAAATACGTGTACAAACTTCAGGCATGGGTTCCTTACACCAAAAGAAGGAAAAAAGTTCATATGAACATATGTCCCATAATCCTTTGTTTCCCCGTTATTCATTTATTACTAAAAGTTTGCGTTCAACGGCCTTCGAGGTCCAACCTCAAAACTTCATTTCTTTATGCACTCATTCATAGAAGGCTGTGACTCGTTGTATCAGAAATGGACTGCAGATGGCGAAGTGTTGCCATAGAGACTTGTTTACATGTGTCATTTGTCATTAGTCTGTCTTCAACGTTGCAATTGTGAACGTGGAGTGAGTTAACGTGTTTCGTTCAACCATGGCAGGACGATATTCATTTCGTGAGCAGGCTGACATCATTTTTATGTATGGTCGCGCGAATGGTCATGGACGCGAGGCTGTACGGCTGTATCAGATGGCGTTTCCAGACCGAAGACAACCGAATCATCAAACCTTTGTTGCTGTGTATCGTCGCGTTGCTGAGACAGGAACCGTTGCACCACAGACTGGTGATCGAGGAAGACCAAGAGTTGTTCGTACGCCGAACCTCGAAGAAGACATTTTACACTGTGCCGAAGACGATCCAGGTATCAGTACAAGACAATTGGCTGTGGCAACTGGTACATCACACAGTACAGCGTGGAGGGTACTTCACGAGCAGCTCTTGTATCCGCAACGTGTGCAGGGCCTTTCGCCTGCCGATTATCCACCACGGGAGAACTTTTGCCGATGGTTTCTAGCACAAATAGCCAATCCATTGTTTGTCTCATCAGTTTTGTTTACAGACGAGGCAACGTTTGGGAGAGATGGAATTACCAATTTCCACAATGAACACGTATGGGCAGATCGTAATCCTCGTGCTGTATTTCAGGCTAGACATCAGCAACAATTTAGGATTAATGTGTGGGCTGGAATTGTAGGTGACTGTCTGGTAGGTCCATACGTTCTACCAGCACGTCTTACAGGTGCTATCTACAGGGACTTTATCCAAAACACTCTTCCAGAATTACTGCACGAAGATGTGCCTCTGAACATAAGACAAAACATGTGGTTCATGCATGATGGGGCTCCAGCACATTTTAGTCGCCTTGTTCGAGATACACTGACTGGTGTCTACCATGACAGATGGATAGGCAGAGGAGGACCAGGTCAATGGCCAGCACGTTATCCCGACCTCAGTCCTTTGGATTTTTATCTTTGGGGGCACCTTAAATAATTGGTTTATGGAGCAGACATCCCGGATCAAGAAACTCTTCATCGACGTGTCACGGAAGCCTGCGAAACCATTCAACATCATCCCGGAGTATTTGAAAGAGTGCGACAGTCCATGATTCGATGAGTGCATGCATGTCTAGAAGCAAGAGGAGGACATTTCGAGCATTGGTTATGAGTTTTGTGTGTTGGCATATTATGAGTGTACCAATGTGTTGAACAGTTCCTAACGGGGAAACAAAGGATTATGGGACATATGTTCATATGAACTTTTTTCCTTCTTTTGGTGTAAGGAACCCATGCCTGAAGTTTGTACACGTATTTTTATACACCCTGTATAATTTGAATTGGTAATGAATATTACGGGAAAACTGCTGAACGGATTTCTATGAATGACCCATAATTTTGAAGCTTGGCACCCAGGGATTTTCAGAAAAATAATAACTTTCAGTACAGTGTTAATTTTCCTACATAATTTTCCTATTTTCCAAAATCCATCATTCGATCAGTTTTGAGAATTAATTGCATTTCAGAATAAAACAAAACACACACTACAATAAACAATATACTATTACACGAAGGCCATGACCTGCAGGATTGCTGACATAGGTCTATTTAGAGTTCAAATTCAATTGGTTATTAACCCTTTCTAATCCAAATTAAATTTACAAGCAATCCATGTTGAAACAAATAGCTGTATTAGGACCAAGTTACGGGAGTGGCAACATTTGAAACAAAACTATATTGATGAAAATGTATTGAAATAGAAGTTATCCAGCAAAATTTACCTTCATATGTAACACAAGTATATAAATGCTATGAAGTTAATTATTGCCATATGGTATCTATAGGTAAGAAAAGGTTAAAAACTTCAAGACTTACTAAAATAATATACACGGTCTGATTCTATGGTGTGTAATTTTTTTTAGTACAGCTGTGTATTAGATATCAAAATCTACAAAACTTGAGGTGGTTTGATGACACTATTATCATTAAAAAATTAGATATTATTATAGTTAATGCCATGATGTTACTATTTTTCATTAATTATACATATTAATGCTATATTTGATGATATGAAAGTGAAACGTTTTGGGGTTATATAAGTAGATGTAGAGAATATCTTAAATTAGAGCTTCATTTCTATAATTGTCTTCATTTCTATAATTTATTGAGTGGCGGCTATTTTATACACACACACACACACACACACATACATATAACTACAAAACTTGCGTAAGATAATAATATTGTTATTAAAAATCAAATATTTTTATAGTTATTAATCAAGTGGGGTTGGGGCTTTTTCACATACTTAATAGCGGTGTGGTGTAGATATTTATATGCGTCATTCTCTTCAGTATTGGCTCGAGAGAGAGAGCAAAAATTACAGTTCCTGAGGAAAAACCAAAAGGTCTGCAGCAGCTATACCAAGATGCTATGTCTATTGTTCGAAAGCATCTAGCAAACCTGGTTAACTTTCACCTACAATCCACAATGACCTGAAATAGCTATTGCTTTACTCCCACATGAAAAACCCTCTGATCGTCCTGACATTGTTACTTGCGTTTTCGCGTTGAAACTCAAAAACTGAAGGTGGATAGGTTCAAGAAAAAGTATTTGGAATAAAAAAAAAAACATTCAGAAGGAATGTGTTTCATTATTATGGAAGGTAATAACTTTCAAAATGTCTGGTATTCTTCATTGAAAATAAATCTGAAAATCTTTTATTTGAACGTCTAATGAACTTAGTTTCCAGCATTTGCTGCGCAAGCCACTAGTATTTTTTATTTGCATATCTGTCACTGATATTTGGAATGCAAAGAGTCTGAGATTTCCGTACACTACAATGATTAATATCCATTATTCATTATTTATTACACACTTTTAACACTTATATGTCACTTTGTGTAATTATGAATGAATATTCAGAACGATGCAAGTTTTTCTGATACACAAATATAGGTCCACACATTAAACTAAAATACTATAATCATCATTAATCTGTATCTGAAATGGAATTCTCACGTTTCTTATCTGTGCAGCAGATTATGTAAAGCAATTTATGCTCGACCATGCCGAAATGTAGTAATTATACACCTAATAGCAGCCCTTTAATGGACCTCATTGAAGTACACCTATTCATTAAAGTTCAGGTGTTCCACCAATCAGAAAATACCATTGTAACAATATGAAAGCGCAAGTATCGATTATTCTCGGATATGCAATCGAAAGACAACTAGTTCTGTTACTATAATAGTTAGCGTTAATTGTAAATAATATTCAAATAAATTCAATTTGTCATCTCGTTTTTCAATGTCTAATTCAATTTCAAGGTTATATCAAGATTAATGTTTATTTTACTCTCTAGATCAGACGTCTCCAAAAGCGTACTCGCGAGTAAGCCCCTGAACGGGACCGAAGCCAGTACGTAATGAGCGCGTTCCGCCTCACCCATCCCCACCTGTATTGTACTCAATGTTTATGCGCAAACGAAGAGCAGTGGCGGACTGCCATTATCATTGTGTTGGTCGGAGTGTTCCACCGTTTCACAATACCTTCTAATCATGGACGTAGTACATTCAAGGATGAATAGGAAGAGAAATTTTTTGTGTTAGTGGGGAGAATGTGAAATGCTTAATTTGTTCGAAAATTCTTAAGAGTGTGTTAAAATTCAACATGCGACGACACTACTCGACTCTTCACAAAGAATATCATACAATTACAAGCATGTTGGACACGTGAAAATAATTTATTTTGGGGCTATCTGTTGGTTATACATAATAATCAGTATATTACAATACGTTTACACTCAGTTCCGCTTGACAAACATATAGTTTTTCGTTTAATTTTAGGTGAAATGTGTAGGCCTACAAATATTTTGATAAATATAAAACAATAAAATACAAACACAAATCACACACGTGTCCTCTGTCTTAAACAAAAAAAGCTTCTTGCTAGCTATGTTCTAGCCCTTTACAGATGCATCATTTAAAAATCGTGTATACAATACGTTACTAAAATACTGTGTCCAGAACAAAGTCACAGTTCAAGAAAATTAAATTGTTTCCAATTACAGTTCAGAGAAGGAATTTCAATCTTGCAATTGAATCTGAAGTCGAAACCACAATTAACCAGTTTGTAGCTTACTCACTTGCATTGGACGAAAGCACAGATAGAAATGACAAAGCTCACCTAGCCATTTTCATCCGAGGAAAGGCACCATAGAACAGAAGAAGTTGAATTTGCAATGGCTTGTGTCAATAGCAACAGACGGGGCTCCAGCTTCATAGTATGTCAAAATAATATACAAACGTATGATATTCCTTATTCTTTTGATGTTATTATTTGTAAACGTAAGCAGACCGTTGCCGCGATCCCCCACTGATCGCTTCCATCTGTTGAGGTACGAGTCGCTCCCCCTTCTCTAGCCTTACAGCACCCTGTGTTCGGCGGGCAGCATCAAGAGCACGAATGACGATACGCTTTTTGGAGACCTCTGCTCTAGATTATATCAAGGTCAATGTCGACATTTGTTTCTCGGAAAAAATCAATACTTTCGCGTCTGCGCACATCTCACAATTTACGAGGTATTGCACAAGGTCAGTTCCGCTCCTCAGTCAGATAAGAATAACATGAATACTTAGGAATAATTTCAAGTTAGAAATATGGTCGAGCATAAAAAGTCGTATGAAACTTGACTATAATGGTAATTAAGACGCTCGTATGAAAATTATGAAACTCGCTTGCGCTCGTTTCATAAACATAATCACGTCTTAATCACTACCATTATAGACTCGTTGCATAATGTACTATATCGATGATACTTAAATTGATATTATGCATAGAGTTTTATTTCAGGTTCTTATTTGTTTTTGTTTTGTGTATGTAGCCTATATATAGGGCCTACTCGTACATATGAGGAGCTAGGTATCAAAGTTGGACAGCTCCACTTTTGCTTTTTTTTTTTTTTTTTACAAGAGAGGCGAAAAACTAGATTGTTGGAAACCAATATCACCGTTATACGTACATTTCTTTAAACATTCTCATGGGTTATAGAAATATTTTTTCAGTCTCAAAATGTGAATAAAATTAATATTCAGGTCGCAATTTAAGTTTAAAAAGTGCAGTTGTCCGTCTCTGAAACTAAGTCATGGAGTTGTCTGTTTTTGAAACCAAACGAAGCCATATTTAAAGTGGAGTTGTCTGTTTTTGAATCTAAGTCTATTCTAACTCAGTTTCAAAGCACAACTTTATATAATAAATTTCACACGTGTAAATCATGATATTAATCTTAATTGTGACAAGGAATTGTCCTAATTAGAAATCAAGCCACAGTGGAGCTTTCTATATTTTGATTCTAAAGTGCTCGATTAAGTACTATTTTCGCTTTGTTTTGTCTGTTTTTGAACCCAAACAGTTCCAGAATCGCATTCAGCATACAAAATTCTATGAGAAACAATCGATATCTCGGGGTCGAAAAAAAAAAAAGGAGTTGTGTAACTTTGATACTATGCTCTTCATATAGTATATATGCATACATATGAGCTATTCCATCTCAAATCGACCGAAATATAGAGAAAATTGACCATACAATTTCTAAATACAATTAAACTTTTTTTGTACGTAGAGAACTGTGATATAATGCTTTGTGCAAAGTTTGAGGCATCAGAACTTCATAGTGTTTAAATTTAAAATTTTTAAATTTATCGTATTTTCATAAAATTAGCAACTTTAAACTGTTGTAGCTCCGAAACACTTTCACCCAATGATCAAAATTATGGTTTACTTTGCTGCTGAGAAATTAAAGTTTATATTGACATGTAAACAGTTTTTCTTACTTTTTATGGAAATGGAGAAATTTAGATTTTTCTTCATTAAGACGCCTTTGACCACGAAAAAAATATGTGGTTAGATTCCGCATTGAAAGTACAAATAAACACATATTTTTTACTGATGGTATGTTGATAAGAAAGTATTGAAAATGTCAAATAAAGAAAATAAATAGTACGCGCGGAACTAACCAGCTGACTGTGAGACGGGAGCTAGCCGAGGTAAGCAAGGCCAGGAGACAAACACGTGATGTGTCTTCTAGCAGCGCATAGCTGTGCTAGCTTTATCACAGGTTTTCATAAACACAGGAGTAAAATGACGCCCAATCTCGTTTATCTTCAGCTCTCGGCCAGTGCGTGCGGTACTGCTCCGTTCAAGTCTAGGCATGAGAAAATAATCTATTTAATACCCTCGAAACTTATTGCCGTACCACTAAGCAAACAATGCCGAATCCCTCTTAATAATGCAAGGTTTTTTCCTCAATATTTTTTTACAAATGGCCAAAAAGCCTAAAAGTAAGTAAAATCAGATTATCTGTCTCTCTGTATATAACAACAGTAAGGATTACTTCTTAACATAACGTACAAAATGTCAGCTTCAAAATAAGCTCTCGTTCAATGTTCTGCAGTAAATGGTTTCAGAGTTCAGAGCGCTAAAAGAGGTTTGTTTTTATAAAATACGCTAAATTTGTCGCTCAATAATACGAAAACCGTTTGACTTTCGATAGTATATTTTTTAAAATACACTCTCCTCAGCACCTTGTATAACTAGGGAAAAAATTAGAGTATTGAAAAAATGCGAGGTTTTTTACTGATCGATTTCATGTGGAATAGCCCATATGTATATATACCATAGTATTTGTGTGCATTAATTTTTGTATTTCTGTATTATAATGAAACTACACTCGAACACGAGTTTTGCTCATATGGATGTTTCTGATAGTTTGTTTTTTGTGTAATTAAGGGTGGAATTCATAGTCGTCACTTATAAAATGAGTGAACCCTTAAGTAATAAGTGTTTGCTTATAATAAGGGAACCCTTAAGTCATTTCCGAATTCATAGACAACACTTATTTTCACATAATGAGTGGTCACTTACAGCTGCCGGACATGACGTCATAACAAAAGCTGGCTCTCATTGAACTAATCGAAAGCAGCTCTACATGTGGAGTTGCTATAACAACGAGTTATCAATATTATTGTACTGAATAAGTTATATACAGCAATAGTTTCATGATATGTTAAATTCTAGTTGCGTGTTAGTTATAGTTATAATCAGATATCCTAATAATTGGAACACATGTTCTGTAGTAGTGAATTTCTTAAATAAATAAATTAAGCCTGTTAGGCCTACTATAAAATTCTGTATATTGAATTTATTAACATAGGCCCTAGTGTTATATTTACTCTGTAATTTGCCAATTATAGCTACATTTTACATTTTTGGCTATGATATCTATACTTAGCTCTTTTTAATTTATTTTTATTTGATATTTTTTCATTTATATCTAGATCTGTGTCTTTCATTTAGGTAGTATCTACTTTTTTTTTTAATTTTTAATTTGTAATTACACTTGTATCTGTTTTATCTCTTTTTTCATGTTATATGCAATTCTATGTTCTTTTTTTAAACAAATGTCTGTACTGTCTATTTTAGGGCTTTTCCCTGTTAAATAAATAAATATAAATAAATAAATAAATAAATAAATGAAATAAATAAAATAAATAAATAAATTAATTAATTAATTCAATAAATAACTAAATAAATAAATAAGTAAATAAATAAATAAATAAATAAGTAAGTAAGTAAATAAATAAATAAATAAATAAATAAATAAATAGCGATCAATTTGGCTAGAGCAACAACTTCAAATTGATATGAAAGCTTTATCGCTTCTTAAATTCCAGTTCACTATACATTTCCAGAGGATTCTCCATGTCTCTAATATACCTTTTTTGGGACACGTATATTTTCCTCATTTCGTTCAACAAACTCCACAAAATCCTCAAAATCATTCTCAGTATCCATTTTGAAAATGAGTGGTCACTTAAGGGTACAGATCAGCTCACTTAAGTAATCACTCATTATGTGAATGAGGGACAACTATGAATTAGAAATGAGTATAAGTAACCACTTAAGGGTTCACTCATTTATAAGTGACGACTATGAATTCCGCCCTTATACTTTAAATATTAACACAGTAATGTTAAAAATTTGAATTCAACAAATTTAACAGATCATTAGTAAAAATTAGTCTTTCAAAATGAAGGAAACACAAAGAAAATAATGACGGTCAGTGTTTTTTCTGATACAGCAAGATACTAAAATCATACAATCGCTTTCCAACTCTACCATTTCTGCACATACCTGATACCACCATGTCCAGGTACTTCATGCCGTGGACTGCCTCATACGTCAGCTTTCCTCCGTCATTCTCAAGCGTCTCGTCTATTTCTGTCTGGAGCCGATTTTGTACGTCTGGATGTGTAGCCAGCAGATGTGATGCAAAGCAAAGTAGTACTGAGGACGTGTCGAACCCCCCGAAGAAAAAATTCACAGCTTGGGCAGTCAGATCATCATCGTCCCATTCTGTAATTAGAAGGATTAAAGTTAAGTACTTGTGGTTAAGCTACGTGCTTATCAAATAGTAAAATGTATCGAGTTACTGCACGTAAGTAATTGTTTGCAATACATGAGCCGTTCAGAGAAAAAGTGGTGTAAGTCAAAATTGGGTAGTGGGGTTTAAAGTAAAAATTCTGTAAAATACAGCGCAAAGTAGCAATTAATATGGCCTTCTTGCTATCCACTGACTACTAATAGTTTAAATAAATTGAATATTAATTGCTACTTTGCGCTGTATTTTACAGAATGTTAACTTTAGCCCTCATTACCATTTTTGACTTACACCACTTCTGCTCTGAACTGCTCACATATTGATTTTTTTCTGTGATTTCCTAGTTAGGATACTGGTATGATCGAACAAAAACCTGTATTGTATTGTATTGTATTGTATTGTATTTATTAACATTCCATGGTATTCATACATTGCTTTACAGCTAGAATATGGAACAAGTCAAAAAACTTAATACTATTATAAAGTCTTAATTTATAGTCACAGTCTAGATGAAATTTACAATATAGTGTACTAGTACAACACAAAGTTTTAGTATCAATTTCATTAAATGTTATTGAATGTCATGAATTCACCTACAGAATAGAACGCGTGAGAAATTAGGTACTTCTTTAATTCGACCCTAAATAATCTTATGTTTTGAGTTTCATTTTTTATATCGATAGGGAGGCTATTAAACATTTTGACTGCCATATAACGCACTCCTTTTTTGATAGCACGATAGACTTGCCGATGGAGTATAAAAGTAATTTCTTTAACGTGTATTTATGCTATGAACTGTTGAATTAGTTACAATCCATGGTTAATACAAAGCTCAGATATTGCAGACTTCACGGTTGATATAACCCCTGTTCATATATACATGGGTCATTCAATAATTAGTGGTAACATTAACAACAAAGTTGGAACAGTCACATTGTTGCAGTGCTCAGAAGTAACCTCCTCCAACATGAAGAACCCGCCTCCACACCTCAGGGAGACGACGGATGCCATCCACAGCGTCTTGTTGTACTAACCTTCCAACAAACTGCTCCACTGCTGCTATAATTGCCTGTCTGGTTCTGAAGCGAACTCCTCTAACTGGTAATTCCATTTTCGGGAAAAGGTTAAAGTCACATTGACTCGTATCTGGAGAGTATGGAGGAAGCTCCAGAATTTCCCAGTTCCATCTGCGAAGTAAATTAACCACAGCGGCAGCTTTGTGAGAGCGAGCACTATCGTGTAGCACAACAGGATGAGAATTCAGAAGATTTGGACGTTTAAGGCGCACCGCTGGTTGTAAATGGTGTTCCAGATAGTAACTGTACTATGCACCATTCACAAGATTTCCGACAGGAACTGAATGAGTGAGAAGGATTCAGTCAAAATCATAACCAACAACGGTGTTCTTCCAGCAGCGCTCTTACAGCGTTCATTTGCCGATTACGGTCTGCCAGGTCCACGTTTTTTATGAACATCTTCCCTCCCTCTGCGAAAAGCATGCGCCCACCTAACCACGATACGTTATGGTGAAGTGTCTCTACCACAAGCTTCCAGTAATGCTGTACGGCATTGTCGAGCATTCTTGCCTCTTGCAATCTGAATTTCAATGAAGCATCTTTGTTCGTATTTGCTAAACATTTTAGAGCACTACAGATAACGGTCTACAAATTAAACTCACTACAAATGTCTTATAAATGAGATTATTGTCTTCAAACTGACAGATAAGACATGATAATATGCTCTTCTTTCTCATTGTTATCAGCTTTCATCATTTACCGCTGATAGCGCCAGATGCAAACATTGTTGCCACTATAGTCCCGTCGCTCTAATTTCCGGCAGCCAATCACGTTGCAGGTCTGCTACATTTAAACGTGTGCGTCTTGTGATTCGCTGATGAAGATGTAAAGCATTTCCTAAGGCTGGATAAATACTTAATATATAATCGCCCACCATTTTGGCTCTTTCGTTGGCGTTCGCAGAAAGCACACGAGGACGTTATTTGCCGCTCAATTATTTGCTGAATTACATCGCGTTTGATTTATTATCATAGGAGCTACGACATGATAATGTTTAACGGTGTGGCAAATAGATTCCTCGTCTGGTAGCTCGGCAACGAAAGAACAAAAATGGCGAACGATACTACCTACCTAGACTTTATAGAGCCTTGACTTCCTAAGACTTAAGCAAAGGGGAGAAGTCACGCCGGGTCGCGACTATAATTATTGAATGACCCATGTAGGTATATCAGATTGACCATACCCATGTTATGAAATGGCAACATAAAATGAGAATAGTTACTTTCCTTTTTCCCCATCTCTACCGCACAATCGTCTGCAGTAGGCGACCTCTCTGTTCATCTCTCTCTGTCCTGATGATAGAACATGCATGCAATTCCGAAACGTTGAAAATGTCAAGTTCCAGGATACTGTGGAGTGTGAAATATCCAAAAACCTAAGTTTGAAGATAAGCAAAGGACGAAGAGAATGACGGTTCTTAAAGTATAATAAACTGACCAGCTTAAAAACAAGGGAAACTTAACGTGGATCACTGCATCAAAGTGCAAGCAGTACTTTGGCTCGATTAATGCTAACACAAATAGCGATTACTCACTCGGTTTAGATGCCTCTCCATTGATCCCACTGGGCTGCACAGTCTCTTTCTTCGCCTGCATCAGTATGTGGATCATATCTGGCCTAAATATATTCTTAGCTTCCCTAGTTGCAATTGTATCGTGCACCAGAGTTCGGAAGAAATTCAACGCAGCTTTTGACATGAATTTGAGGTTCAACAGCTGAAATACAAAAACTCGAATTAAATGGATAAATATAGAAACTTCTGTGCAGTTTGCTTTCTGCAATGATTTTAGACCCACCTTAGGATGAGAATTTCTTAAGTAGATGTAACGATGATACTGACTGAAACATATTGTCGCTATTTTTTTGGTCTTTGATTGAATGACTATTGTTCGCATTTCAGGAGAAGATCCGAACAAGGAATGCGAGTTTTTCCCCCACTCATATAACCAACCCCGACGTGGAACCGACCGGCCAATAACTGAGCCTTGTTTGTCCCAGTCGGCCAGTGACATCACCCCCCCCCCATACCTCTCCCTCCTTCAAAGTCGCTCACAAGCAAACATTCTGAAAGGGGCAGATAAAAAAAAATATTTTTGTGCGAGATCGTGCGTATTTGCTTGTTTTCCGCACAGGACCAATACGCGGTAAGTGTGAAATACCACATTCAGTATTCCCAACGTAACACACATAACAATTTCCCTCTTCTTACCGCTTAAGCGCGACATTCATTTTACTGCTTTAGGCTTTTAACATATAATTTTTAGAGACGTTTAACATAGTAATAATTATAAATTGGAAACTTACCACTGCAATTTCACCTAAATTGCACTGTTAATTATTGTTTTTAAATATTTGCAAAAATTAAGTAAAGTCTATTACTCCACGAAAGCTATTGTATTCCTGATACAAGTAACATTAAGGAAGCCGTGAAAAAATCAACAAGACCCCAGATGCCGATGTTATTACTGCAATATGTTATATAAATAATATTGTTAAAATATTAAAATGAAAAATAAATCATTACATAACCTTACCGTTTGTTTTAAGTTCGAATTTATAGACTGGGGGGAAAAAGAAGACAGACGTATATTTTTGTTTTCTAAAGTTGCCGTCATTAAACAGAAACCAACATGGAGATTTCATTGCAACTAATTAGAAATTCGTCTTTCAGGTATGTAAAAAACGATCTTCGCACAAAATAATGTACGATACACGAGCGGTATGTTTGTTTTCATGTTCTCGGAAATTAAAAAAGCTCAACTACGTTCCGCTTTTTCAATCTTTTCCTCGAACATAAAAACGTCAACATACCGCTCTTGCAACGTACCTATATTACTATTTTTCTTCCATAATGTTAATAATTTCTAAAGAAGTGCTTATCCTCTTCAGTCCCGAATTTATGCCCAGACATGCTCAAACATTTTTAACAAGAGCCAGAACAGGTCACATTGTCACTCAATTGTACCTACACCGATTTCACATTTCTGATAATCCTACTTGTCTGTGGTGTAATAATCATGATGAAGATCTGGAACACATTCTTCTATACTGTCCATCCATAAACCACAAAAGAGTAAATTAAAATCATCAGTACCAGTTGCAAAAGACACATTGACTACACCCCAACTCTGGCTACTAGCAACAGGCATCTATAATGAACACCGATCAAAATACCCCTCATTTCTCGTGAAAAACAACACCTGAATAGACTACAGTGGACTATAGTGGACTTTATGTTGTCGGCAAACAGCTGGATACATTAAGAAGATTGATTGATTGATCAAAAATTGAAAACAAATTCGGGGTTTCAAAAATCCCAAATCAAGTCTTCACAGAAAATCAAATTTTGGAGCAATTTTGACTCTTGGTGCTCCCAAATTTTAAATTCTAATTTGTAATTCTGGTTGCAAAAGTGATTCTCTTCATTTCTAACAAATTTAATTTTTCAAAAATTTCAAAAGTATCCAAGACATTGCAAAAAAAATTAAAAGAAAATTATGTATAGTACACTCTACAAGAGGACTGAAGAGGTTATACAAATTTTGGCCACTCGATCGCAATTACGAGGCCGTCCAGAAAGTGGCTTTCCTGGGGGCGTTTACAGAATAAAAAGCACAATTGTATGAAAAGATTTATTGGAACTGATACAGCAATTGTTGCGCTATTTGTCAACATATCCCCCACTGGAATTGAGACATTTGTCATATCATAGGATCAATTTTTTGTATCCTTGTATCGTAGAAATCAGCCGCCTGGGATGGGAACCAGCGTTTTTTTTTTTTTTAAATCGCAAAAATATTTTTTTCAAATGGCAGAAGGACAGTGTTTTACACATAATAATTTTCATTATTCTAGAAGATACAGTAATGGAGGAAAAAAATGTTGAATATTTCCAAAATTTTACTGCTGTAAGCTGTACCTAACCCCCTAAGATAGGCTATATGGATCATATGCGAAAACTAAGAGGAAGGCAGGAAATAGGAAATATTTGAGAATGCTGGGTTTGCAGTGAAAGACCTACCCTTGGACAGAAAACTATGAAAGAATGAAATGTAATGTTATTAGAGTACCTTCATAAGTTTTGGGCTGAACATGAAGCCAAAAAATATCAGAGCACGAACACCTCCAAAATTAGTTACGTCTTTCATCATCTCATAAAATTCATTTTTGGGTTTGTTAAGCGAATCACAGCCAATTCCAAAAGCTGAAGTTGCAATCACGTCATTCGTGTATCTTGTGAACAAATCCTTCATTTCAACCACCAGCATGTCGCCTTCTGTAAAGCAAAAGCGAAAATTACATTGCAAATAAGAAAAACAAAGTTTGTTCAAATTGCCTAGAGAAATTTTCCACATCTCATGTAAGGTTCGGGGTCTCAGATTTTAACACCTGTTCGGTATCAGATCGTAATATCTAACCTACCTTTTCTATCCTATTAATTTGACTGTGCAATTTAATGCAAAACATTGTTTCTATTTATTTTTGTACACATATTCGACATGATTTATGCCATTAGGAAAGTCCAGGATAGCAGAGAGGGTTTGGAATTGAACGGGTTACATCAGCTGCTTGTCTATGCGGATGACGTGAATAAGTTAGGAGAAAATCCACAATCGATTAGGGAAAACACGGGAATTTTACTGGAAGCAAGTAAAGAAATAGGTTTGGAAGTAAATCCCGAAAAGACTAAGTATATGATTATGTCTCATGACGAGAATTTTGTACGAAATGGAAATATAAAAATTGGAAATTTATCCTTTGAAGAGGTGGAAAAATTCAAATATCTTGGAGCAACAGTAACAAATATAAATGACACTCAGAAGGAAATTAAACGCAGAATAAATATGAGAAATGCCTGTTATTATTCGGTTGAGAAGCTGTTATCATCCAGTCTGCTGTCAAAAAATCTGAAAGTTAGAATTTGTAAAAGAGTTATATTACCGGTTGTTCTTTATGGTTGTGAAACTTGGACTCTCACTTTGGGAGAGGAACACAGGTTAAGGGTGTTTGAGAATAAGGTGCTTAGAAACATATTTGGGGCTAAGAGGGATGAAGTTGCAGGAGAATGGAGAAAGTTACACAACACAGAGCTGCACGCATTGTATTCTTCACCTGACATAATTAGGAACATTAAATCCAGACGTTTGAGATGGGCAGGGCATGTAGCACGTATGGGCGAATCCAGAAATGCATATAGAGTGTTAGTTGGGAGGCCTGAGGGAAAAAGACCTTTGGGGAGGCCGAGACTAGATGGGAAGATAATATTAAAATGGATTTGAGGGAGGTGGGATATGATGGTAGAGACTGGATTAATCTTGCTCAGGATAGGGACCAATGGCGGGCTTATGTGAGGGCAGCAGTAAACCTCCGGATTCCTTAAAAGCCAGTAAGTAAGTAAGTAAGTAAGTAAGTAAGTATATTCGACATGATTATGGTTCAGCTGATAAACGCAGGAAATGAAAACAAATGTAATAGAAGCTAGAATTGAACCTTTATATAAGGACTCTACAAACATTTAGAATAATTATTCATAAAGAACTTAATCCAAGTCATAGTTCTCATTTAACAGCTAATAGCCCTAATGTGTAACTGTACTTATATTTATTTATATCAAGTTTAATTCTCGATTTTTTTTACATTAATTTATTAAGCTTACATAATCTTTTGGAATAGAATGGAATGGAATTGGCCTGTACGGTCTGTTTTCTTGAGGCATCTCAGTTTCAGTACATGTGTTTTAATTCGCCGTAAGTCTGTGACTGTGACACGATAACAGGAACTTAATGTCTCTCCAAAAATTATCATCCTTAAAAGTCCATCGCTTTAGACCAAATTTGTACGTGTAACATTCGGATTCAGGGGACTTAATTCATGTCAGAATATTATTTTAAGTCTTTCATCTTCCGAATTTCTTTGTACACAGACTAACCCGCTATTTTCTCCATTTTATGTAACACATTCTGTTGCATTATTTAGTCTACCGTCGTATTGCAACGTATTCCACTGGTACTGACCTCTCTCTATCTTGAAGTCATCCACTGGCATGTTCTTATCCTTGATGCAAGTCTTCAGGAAATCTCCTAGCTGCTCCCCACACTCTGTTATCAGCGTAAACATAGTCTTCATCTTGCTTGACGTGAAGCCAGGACTCAGGGTAGATCTCATGTCTTTCCATTTCTGACCTGTAAATACAATACAGTCAGTGTAGAGCATACCTGCACAAACAGCGCTCAAGAGCGCACGCTCGCTCCTTCGGAGCGGGAGAGCTGTGTTTACCTCTCGCCGAAACGGAGAGGAAGATACGTCAGAATGACATAGACTTGCTATAGGTAGAGGAGAGGGAAACCACCACTTATCTAGTGGAGTGCAGTGTGTAGGCTTATTCTCAGTAACTGTTTCACGTTGCTTACCTACTGCTACAGTACAGTATGGAGGAATCTAAAAGACGGAACATAACATTTAACATTTAAACGATTTACAGCTCGAACTTATTGATCTTCAATGTGGCCTAGGGGCTAAAGATCGTTTGAATAATACTACTACCCTGGTTGAGTTTTACAAGACTAAACATTAGCAATAATATCCACGACTACACAGGCTGGCTGTGAAAATGATTGCTATGTTTGGCTCAACATTTACCCATATATTTGTGAGCAACTGTTTTCTATAATCAATTTTAATAAAGGCAGACATAGAACATCTGTAACTGATGTTCCATTACGATCAGTAGGCTACTGTTCCTTTCAGCTGCCAACAGCATAAAACCTCGTTCTGATGTACTGATAAATAAAAATATGACAAAATGATATTGTACAATTTAAGTAGCTATAGAATTTCTATTACTCCTGTAAAATAAATATTTATTTATTAATTAATAATAGTCCAAGACAGTTTTGCAAACACTGAACGGGAATTCATTTCATAAACACTCGTAATAATACTTCCTTTTGTGTATATTTTGTACGAGATCACCCCTTCTTCCAGTCCACCCTTATACAGAGCGCAGCTAATATCTGCATTCCGCTCATGAGCTGTGAGCCGGCTCGGAGAGCGCAAACCTTGTGCAGGCCTGGTGTAGAGTATCCACCAGCCACTGAACGAATAGTTCACACTTTTATCACTGCCAATGTTACGCTAAAAACGAATTTTCGGAAATCTAATGTAAAAGACTGCTTGCAAATATTTGGAAAGTTTCAGACAAAATACACAAATTCAATCTTCTAACACGATTTTTTAATTAGGTAATTTCCAGGGAGACATCGTTAGATGTAGGCTACTCTTACACCAAACCTGGAGTAAGTTAATCTTATTAATCAAATATGATTCTACTTACTGTTTTTTATATGCTCAACTGTAAGTAATTTCTAATTTATACATATTTCATTGTTATTTTCCATCCAGAGATGATTAAGAACGATGAATATTACTTAATGTCTCCTATCCCTTCCTCAGATAGTGTTTATGTGCCATGTTAATTTTAATTTTTTTCATAAGTTAACAATGACGCACATTAGGGGCAACATATAAGAAATTATTTTCCTACACAATCCACGCTATATTCACGTTGTTTTGAAGTGATCACTCAAAGATGCTTTGCTTATTGTTTATTACACGTACATTTGTATGTAATTTCTATTCCATATGTATAATTAATGAAAAATAATCACATCATGGCATTAACTATAATAATATTTCATTTCTAATGGTAATAATGTCATCAAAAAACCTCAAGTTTTATAGACTGTAATATTCAATACTCAGCTGTACTCAGAAAACTACACACCGCAGAATCAGACCTGTAAATTATTTTTAGTAAGTCTTGAAGTTTTTAATAACCAATTGAATTTGGACTCTAAATATGTCAGCAATCTTGCAGGTCATGGCCTTCGTGTAATAGCCTATTGTTTATTGTAGTGTGTGTTTTGTTTGATACTAAAATACAATGAGTTCTCAAAACTGACGAACGATGGATTTTGGAAAATAAGAAAATTATGTAGGAAAACTAACGCTTCACTAAATGTTACTATTTTCTGAAAATCCTTGGATGCCAAGCTTCAAAATGACGGGTCATTCATTAAAATCCGTTCAGCCGTTTTCCCGGAATTTCCATGACCAGTTCAAATTATATAGATAGATATTAAATTTTATGAATAATTTCAAGGGAAAAATTGTTCCGGGGCCGGGTATCGATCCCGGGACCTCTGGTTGAACGTACCAGCGCTCTGCCAACTGAGCTACCCGGGAACTCCAACCGACACCGTCTCAACTTTTGCAAGGGAAAAAATGGAACTCTCTGCATCATAATCCACAGTTAATTCCCGATTTACTACGAAAATCGTCTGTAGCTGCATTTAGGTTGGCAACAGGCCATGACTGTTTGGCCAAACACCTGCATAGAATTTGAATATATCAGTCCTCTAACTGCCCATTGTGCAACTCAAACCAAGAAATGGATTCGGAATACCTCAAAATCTGTGCTTCAGTGGCTGACCATGATAATATCTTTGAAAAATATTGGAGTGCAAGAGGTCAAATGACTTTATTGTCAAACGCCTGGCATTAGAAAACAACATTTTGTTAGGTATACTTTTGTCACCAGGCCACTCTGGTGGTACGTTTTGTAAATTAAATAGAAGTAGCAGAAAGAGCAGCGTGTGATCGCATAATTTCGAATAGAATGAGAAACATTTTTGAATAATATAAGAAGTTCAATATTTTGACCTGAAATTGAAGGAAAATATTTCGAATGACATAAGAAATATTTGAATGAAATTAGAGATAAATAAAATGTGATCTCATAAGCCCTACTTATATACTACTTCCGCCTTACCCTTCAGGTTGAACAATCCTTTCCCAAGAAGAGGTTCAACGTCTTCAGTAATGGGATTTCTGTGGTCCAGGAAGAATTCAAAATCCTTAATAGCTATAGTTTTTATTAGTTCAGGGTCTGTAATCACAATTAGGGGGGTCATAAATTGATACACGCCCCCATATTTATGACCTTTCAACTTTTTGTACACATCGTTGATGAAATCAGGAAATGAGCGCCAGCCCAAAACCACTGGTGCCATGTTGCCGAAGAATGGTATGGGCTTAAGATGGTACACATTCATCTTATAGAAGTGACTGTGAGTCCATGTGCCAATGACGTAAGCTATTAATGTGACGAAGCCTGCAGCCAGGATCCACTCTGATAGAGAATCCAGCATCTTGACGATCGATGGATTGGACCACCTGAAATATGGAGAAAAGAAACACATATTATATAAAGATATTTTAAATTAATTGATTAACTAGCGGACTTACACGTGTTAATTATGTAATTTTGTGCGGCTTACAGCTGTTTCGGTGCTTCACACACCATCCTCAGAGCCTACTAGATCTCGGCGTCATCTCGAACTTCTCTGCCTGTTATGTGGCGTTTGATTGTTGAAAGGTGTTGAAAAGTGGAGTCAAATAGTGTGTGTGTACTGAAATTGATCTGTGTGTTGAGAATTTGTTCGGGGTGTGTTTTAGTGTGTTTGTATATTTCGTATTGTTCTAGTGTGTTGAGTTTTTGGTTCTTGGGTTGTATATGTAGGATTTCCATGTCTATATTTATGTTATTGTATGTATGGTTAGCATTGGTTATGTGGTCGGCGTATGTAGATGTATTGTGTCCTCTGGTTATTGCTTTAATGTGTTCTTTGAAGCGTGTTTGGAATGATCTGCCTGTCTGTCCTATGTAGAACATATCGCAACTATTACATGTGAGTTTGTATACACCTGTGTGGTCGTATTTATTTGTTTGTGTTTTTTGTGTGTTGAGATGTCTTTGTAGTGTGTTTTCTGTTCTGTATGCTATGTTGTATTTCTGCTTTCTGAATGAAGATGCGATCTTATGTGTGTTTTTGTTTTCATATGTTAGTGTGATATATTTCTTATGTTCTTCTGTTTGTGTTATGTTTTGCGTGTTTTGTGTTTGTTGAGTTTTTGTTTTGTCTTTCTTATGATGTTGTCTATTATGTTTGGATTGTATCCGTTTTCTTGTGCTATGTATTTGATTGTGTTCACTTCTTCATTGTAGTGTTGTTGGCTCATGGGTATGTTGAGTAATCTGTGTACCATTGTCCTGAATGCAGCATGTTTGTGTTATATGGGGTGATTAGATGTGTTGTGTATGTGTATGGTGGTGGTGGTTGGTTTCCTGTATATTTTGAAGGTGTGTTTGTTGTCAATTTTTGTTATGGTGATGTCTAGGAAATTTATGGAGTTGTTGTTTTCAAGTTCTAGTGTGTATTGAACTTTTGGGTGTAATTTGTTTATGTATTGGTGTAGTTTGTGTATTTGTCTTTTGTTTCCTTTATATAGTATGAGTATGTCGTCTACGTATCTGTGCCAGTATATTATGTTGTCTGCAGCTGTAAGCCGCACAAACTTACATAATTAACACGAATAAGTCCGCTAGTTAATCAATTAATTATATTCAAGTGTTAAAAGTAGTGTACGCAAGATTCAAAATGGATATTTTTAAACATATGATGGCGTCACATCTTATCAGAAGAACAAAATGGTTTCGCAAAAGACATTCTTGCGTCTTGTATTTGCCACAGACAAATTATCGCAAGAAATGATAGCCAAGAATCAAGATTTAAGTATAATCTTATCGACCTAGAAAAGACCTGCGATTCTGTTGAAGAATATGGCTGTTTTCATGGAGGAGCGACGATAAAAGATACCAGCAACGGTACTAGCCTCGAAACAAAATGCTATTCCTTTAAACAAATGAATTTATTTATTTTAGTTGGTTATTTAAGGACCCTGTATCAACTACTAGGAGGTTATTTAGCTTTGACGAGATTGATGATAGCGGGATGGTATTTGGCGAGGATTACTTTATTTCTTTTAATCTTTATATACGTTCTTCTGTTTTCATCACCTTCGTACCATTTCTTTCTTTGTTTGCCAACATTTTAAACTGAAAATTCTTTATGGTATTATAAAACATGCTTTGCGATCGTCATTTGTTTACCACATAGTCAACTGAAAATGGCGGCTCCGTTCAAACGTTTTGGTGAAGCTAACATTAACGAAATAGAATTTAGAAAGTCAATTAATATTTTATTGTTTTAGAGTATATTATTTCTTCTAATCTTTATATACTTATATACTATTTAATGTACCGAAGTACATGTGATATTTCCATGCAGATATTCTGCGTCATCACACGATGAAAGAGTAATGGAACGGAGAAAAATTCTCTCCGGCGCCGGGATTTGAACCCGGGTTTTCAGCTCCACGTGCTGATGCTTTATCCACTAAGCCACACCGGCTACCACACCGGCGCCGGAGAGAATTTTTCTCCGTTCTATTACTCTTTCATCGTATGATGACGCAGAATATCTGTATTGAAAAATCATATGTACTTCGGTACATTAAATAATATATATGACATGCGTAAATTACTTCGTGATTTAAGACCGCCTATTCCGTCGGATCCCGGCCAACTAGTCACTCATAACGAGTGCACCTCAGCATATGTGTGGACTTCAGTCCTGCGTTCATACATATCTATGACGTAGTGCAGAGGGCGGCCACTAGAGGGAACCCAAGAGTTGGAACTTAATTTGAGACGATTCTGTTCGACGCCGGGGTGGTATCCGGTGTGACTTAGTGGATAAAGCATCAGCACGTGGAGCTGAAAACCCGGGTTCAAATCCCGGCGCCGGAGAGAATTTTTCTCCGTTCCATTACTCTTTCTTCGCTTTATATACTCTCTTCTAATCGTATAATAGTGAATTAAATTCCACTCGAGTTTTTATTTTCTCTGGGTAAATCAAAACCCCTAGTGAGATTGATGTTGGCAAACATAAGTAAAGCACATTGCTTTCGAACGTTTCTTTATAAAATAAAAACAGTGTGTATCTTTTGTACCTTGTACGGAGGAGGGACCCGAAGGCTTACACTGCACCCTGAGACTTATTGTGCTTACCACTCCTATTCTATGAATGATTGGATAGCCGAACGACCGCGCTCTTGTATAAGTACAGCACGCAAAACTCTGAACTTAACCTGGACTATTGCATGGATGATGATGATGATGATGATGATGATGATGATGATGATGATGATGATATGTGAATTAATGATGGCGAAATGAGTCCGAGGTCCAATGCTGGAAGTTACCCAGTAACTCTGCTTCACTTGGTTGAGGCAAAACCCCGGAAAGAAAACCCCCAACCAGGTAACTTATCCGTATCAGAATTTGAAACTGGGCTCGCTCGTTTCACGACCAGACGCGCTAACCATTACTCCACAGCGGTGTGCTACAGTATGTTTTAATAAAATAATATCATTAGACACTACTTCTAGCTATTTTTGTTCAGAAAATAAGTCTTTATTAAAATTCAACATGCGTGAATTAATAAGAAATAAAATTAATATAATTCACAATTTTTATTTTCAAACAACATAAATTATGTCAGAAAATACAATAAAACCTAGTAACATACTTCTGATTGCCCCGTATTTATTCAGTAGCTACTACCGTAGCGGAAAGTAGCGGGATTTTCGCAGCTCCGTAGCGGATTTCGTGTTTCTGAAGTTGGATACACTGCAACCACACACTTCACAGTCGAATGTCAACGGTATGGAACAGAAATCAAGACGTGACTTTTATGTTTGTAACCTAAGCCGAACAAAAATATTAACCTTCAATGCATAATTATGAACTCGCGGCTGTATATTTTTAAAAGATATTGTTGTATTATTCTTATAGTGTGAATAATTCAAGACTCGAACTAGGACCGCCTGAGTGCAAAATTGAGCAGGCTGATGGCTTGCACTACGTAGTCATCGTATACACAACTGTGTACGTTACTTGTATACAAACAATAATTGTTTCTCCTGTCACATAGCCCACTTATTACCACAGTCCACTATATACAGTCGCGAAGCTCAATATGTAGTAAAAATGCAAACATGGGTAGTTGCCCACCACTAGGATCGCTACTATCGCCTCATCATCACAGATCTCTCCTAGCAGATGACAAAATATGTTATACTTTCGTTGTCGTGTTCTTTGGGAAAAATTAACACCTTCCTTCCATTATTGAAATATTAAATGGATAAAGTTCATTTATTATTTTAATGAAGTATATTAAATTCTACCATAAACTCGAAGATACCTGCAAGAAATAGGTTAATATTATTTTTGTTTGTGCAAAACGAACTGAAATTTACTATAATAGCTTCACTCATTCAAGATTATAGCGATAATGAACTATGAAACCAATAAATATTAATTTGCAATTCCCTTTACAACAATATAATAACAATAATAATGGAAATATGAATTAATGGGAGTAACTTACGTGTACCGGTACTTGTAGTGTAGGCTTACGTAGTTAACAAAGTGGGATGAGGTTAAGCAATAATAATCATACCAGTATTGGAAATAAAACGTGATCAATAAATTTTATTGTAACAGACTTACTTTTTCTACGTCTCTAGTAAAGTAACAAATAAAAATAACAACAAAATTAACAGCTATAATTAAAAAATATCCTTTGAAAAAAAAAGTAGGCCTAAGTTGTCTGAAAATGTACAGTTATTCAAGGAATCAGCTGATACAGACACAGAATTAGTGCAAAGCTTTTGTTTCTCAGCTGCAGGTAATAACAGAACAGGATTATTTGAAACATCAAATAAAGTTCGAACTGCATTCCAGATTAATTTATTTTTGTTTTCATTCATAAATTGTGTGTTTTCGAAATGAAGAGAGCAAAACTTTATATTATTATAAAGATATGCTTCATTCTTTGTCATTAGATCTTCCCTCCTGCTGTTTATTAACCACTTTTTGCATCTAGAAGTAAAATAAGAAATAGATGTTTGGATTTTTCTTCACGAGCATCAATGCGAAATTCACAACGACCTAGCACTCGATGGAAATACGACTCAGTCCACTCTAAATCCAAAGTCGACCGTGGACAGTCTGTTTCTAGTTGCTAACCGCTTGGAGCGCTTTATCGCGAGATTTGCAAAAAATCACCTCAAGCTTCGCGACTGTATATAGTAGACTGTGTTATTACGCCAGCGCAGTGTTCTGTTGATCCGCGGTGAGAAAGAAACGTCATCGCTTACTATATCTTCCTGAGTCGTCTCATCTCCTTTGATGTATCAGTGTTAAAAAGTCTCTAATCAACCATTTCTTCAATTCACACAGCGAAAAGTGTGCAATTTCCTTATTCTAGCTGGACAAAATTAATAACTTCTCTTCTAAGTAACAGATTTCCATGAAACTTTATACAGAACTTAAAGGCAACGCATTTCATATGATTACCAACTTAGGTTACGTTTGTGTGAGGGGAACTACCCTTCATAGGGGTGAATTTAGAAGAAATTAATTACTTCTTTTCTTTCTAACATATTTTCATGAAACTTTACACAGAACTTAAAGGTAACGTATTTGATATGATTACCAACTTAGGTTACGTTTGTGTGAGGGGAACTACCCTTTCGTAGGGGGTGAATTTAGAAGAAATTAATTACTTCTTTTCTTTCTAACATATTTTCATGAAACTTTATACAGAACTTAAAGTTAATGCATTTGATTTACGAACTCAGATTACGTTTGTGTGAGAGGAACTACCCTTTCGTAGTGTGTCAATTTAGAAAAAATTAATGACTTCTTTTCTTTCTAACATAATTTCAAGAAACTTTATACAGAACTTAAAGGTAATGTATTTGATATTATTACAAACTCTGATTACGTTTATGTGAGGAGAACTACCCCTTTATAGTTGGTGAATTTAGACAAAATTAATTTTTTTTCTATCTAACACAATTTAATTAAACTTTATGAACAACTTAAATGTACTATATTTGAATTGTGGACAAACTCTGATTATGTTTAAATAAGAAAAAACTACCTCTTTATAGGGGTAAATTAATAATTATGAATATAATTAAATATATTTAAATTTAATATAAATATGTCCCTTATCCTTGAAAATTTACTTTCAATAAACAATTAGGAATTCATGGCATATTCATTAATGTTTGAAAGTTGAAGGTAATCGAACGTAAGATGGAGTAAAATCAGTTATTCTTTGCTCATTTATGAGGTAATTTGATTAAATATGTACAATATTGCGAAATTTATAGCAGCTTTTTACAGTCTAAAGGTAAGATATTGCTGATTCTGGTTGCTCTTTGTGTAACACCATATATTACAGCATGTAGCAAACGACAATACAGAGGCACTCCACGTTGGAGCTACACCAGCTGATAGAAACTGCTGCGTTGTGATTGGTTCACTTCAGTTTTTCCATGGGAAAGGTTGTCAACACAAATAACAATTGTCAAGTATATGGTTACAGCAGTTTGGGTATAGTCAATGAGAATGAATTGGTGAATTGATTCTTTTCTTCCCTGTAAGTTTTGTTAAGTCGCAAAATATGTAGTGAGGAAAGTATGTGCCACTTCACTCTTAATGTTATGTTAGGATACGAAGAGAAACTGTTACGTAAGCAGATGAACTGTGCGGTATACTCACATTATTAAGTAGCATTTTAAAGCTATTGTTGTAGTTCAGATTTCCCTAAGTTGTCGCACATGATTCGTTGGAGGCGTTCCAGTATGACGTCATCTATGATAACACGACGCAGTTCGTGAATATGCATACAGCAGAACTTCATTATTCCACAGTAAAACACACCACATAAAAATTAGTATAATGTCTCAACTAGGAGTCTAACAGAAGGCTAATGTACAGAAAATACTACTGTAATTATTTATTATAGTGTTGATAAAACTTACAATGCTGTACGCACCTGTGTGTAACCGAAGTTCAACACCGCCGAAGTCTGTCTGCGATCTACAGCTCACAGTTTACACTACAGGCAACTCCATCTGTCGGACTGGTTACGCAATCTCTGCTGCGGCCGGTCTTCTGTTTATATGAATCCGCTCCTTTTAAACCACATTGTGACGCAAGGAGTATTTTTTATCGCGTTCGTTCTTCACAAGATTTTCCTATCTCTAGATCAGCGTTTTTTCAACCTTTTTCAACATGTGGCACACTAAAGTTGTAATTTAAAATTCCGCGGGACACTCATATAATCTAAACTAGTGGTTGCCAGAGGGAATTTTGAGGGTTTTAGAGGGAATGTGTTTACTGAATGTTGACTTGTGACACATTCGCTGAATGTTGACTCTTATGAACTCACTTTTTACTACTCTTTTCACTTTAATTTTTCCAATTTGCCACGACAACCTTCGCTATTTTCATTTTCTCGCGGCACACCGTTTGAAAATGGCTGCGCTAGATGGGTGTCACTGACTGCTGAAGAATTTCTTTGTTGTTTGATTGTTAATTATAGTTAATGTAACCCCATGTATTGACATAAATATTGCATTAGGCCTAATAGATTCCAACTTTAGTTTTCACTCTCCAGTAAACAGTGATAATTTATTAGTTTGGACCAATCCCTCTTATAATGTCATGAAGTCCGCCGAGTTAGTTCTGTGGTACCGTGTCAGCCTCCAGACTAGCCGGCTCGGATTCGATTCCCGGCGGGATCAGAAATTTTCTTCTATGGCGGTGCACAACTTCTAATCACTAGATTGTGCACCAATATGCCTAGATTAAATCCAAAATCTCTCCGTAGTGCATATGAAGAGAAGGCATATGTTATTGTTGATAGTGATTCGTCCGTCGGAGGAAACGTTAAGCTTGGCGGTCCCCTTAGTGTAGGGTACGTACCGGCACCGCGTTTCCTCTTCTCCCTTCTTCATCTTCATTATCAACCTCTCCCATTCACTACACTACACTTACATGAACATTTACACATACACTCACCCTAGTACACGACATAACTCCCCACAAATACACATCCTGCATAGCGTGGACCGCCGAAATGGAGTGAAACTTGAAAATGGGCCACAGTCCTGCTATCTGTCCGCAATATGCGGAACCCGAATCACGCAAGTGAAGTGCGTAGGCCAGCGTATAGGGAATTACAAGTATGGACACTTTGCGTCGGTACCTTTGATGTAACAGGACTGATTTCAATTAACTTCAAACCAGCTTGAGCGTGAGGTTCTGCTTTTTCCCTAGAGTTGGCGCTGACATTACACCAGTTAGCAATCGACACACCAGAATGTAACAGACATACAATTAATACATCTAGGTACATTATGTACTCAAATAAAATAAGTTGGACCGATGAAATAATAAATCCGTCATTATCTGTAATGTCTAGACTCTAAAGTTCCTTTATAATGAGAGTTGAGACGTTGATCCTAACAACAATTAAAATATGTAATGATTTAATAGCGCTCAAAATGGAAAAACAAAACTCCTATGAGAAGTAAAATCATGTCTATAATATATCGTATACCAATATTAAACGAATTTGATACATAATTTTATAATGTATTATATTATTTATATATATAATTTGAATTGGTAATGGAAATTACGGGAAAACGGCTGAACGGATTTTAATGAGTGACTCCAAATTTTCATGCCTGGCATCCAAAGATTTTCGGAAAAATAGTAGTTTTCAGTGAAATGTCAATTTTCCTACATAATTTTCCTGTTTTCCAAAATCCATCTGTTGTCAGTTTTGAGAACTAATTTTACTGAATCACGGCCGACTCGATTGAATTTCAGAACAAAACACACACTACAATAAACCATAAGGCTATTACACGAAGGCCATGACATGCAGGATTGCCGACATATTTAGAGCTCAATTCAATATGTTATTAAAAACTGATTCTGCAGTGTATAATTTTCTGAGTACAGCTGTGTATTGGATATTCAAATCTACGAAACCTGAGGTGGTTTGATGACATTATTACCATTAGAAATTAAATATTATTATAGTTAATATCATGATGCGTCTATTCTTCATTAATTGTACATAATATTGATGCTATATTGATGACATGAAAGTGAAACGTTTTGAGATGTAAATGTAGAGAATATCTAAATTTAGATCTTCATTTCTATAATTTACTGAGTGGCTGCTATATATAACTACAAAACTTAAGTAAGATAATAATATTGTTATTAAAAATCAAATATTTTATACTTATTAATCCAGTGGGGTTGGGTATTTTTCATATACTTAATGGCGGTGTAGTGTAGATACTGATATGTGTCATTGTCTTCAGTATTGGCTCGACAGAGCGCAAAAATTACAGTTCCTAAGGAAAGATCAAAAGGTATTACTTACTGATAAAATAAGAGGCCTACAAAATTTTGTAGTCTCCAGATCATTTCAGCAAGATCTCTTAGTAGGATAAAATGATTTTACGCTCTACATTTCAAGTTCTACATGCAGCAGCTATACGAGAATGCTATTGTTCGAAAGCTTAGCAAACCTGACATTTTTTTAACTTTTGCCTACAATTCACAATGACCTGAAATAGCTACTGCTATCGTCCTGACATTGATACTTGCGTTTTCGCATTGAAACTCAAAAACTGAAGTTGGATAGGTTCAAGAAAAAGTATTTGGCCTAAAAAAATCCATTCAGAGGGAGTATGTTTCATTATTATGGAAGCAAATAACTATCAAAAAGACAAGTATTCTGCATTGAAAATAAATCTGAAAAATTTTTATTTGAACGTCTAACGAACTTAGTTTGCAGTAGCATTTGCTGCACAAGCCACTAGTTTTATAATATAAGTTATTATATATAAAGCATAAAAATATTATTACAATTAATTTATCACTGAGAAATAAGGAGAAGCTGTTAACTTGAATTTATTTGAAGCAAAGCGTTACTGGATTATGCAATAAGGTAGGCGATGTTTGGATCCTGTGTCTCAATTCTTATATTCAGTTATTATCTTAGCGTGTGTTCGATTGCACTAACCTCTAGCGCTTGAAAGTGGAACTAAACGCCGGTACACAGAGAACACATACATTTAATCATAAAGGATAGATAAGTGAATTCTAAATCCTTCTGGATAAGAAGAAGATAATTGATCAAAGATAGAACTTTATGAAATGAATGACACATTCACGTTAGTTTTTAAAAAGAGATACGTTATTCCCTAACCATCCTTGAACACAAGTGACGTCTACAGACCATCGGAAAAATGACCACTAAGTTATCATTTCTTAGTATGGATGCTGCAAAGAGAAATAGATGCAAACTGATCAGTAATATCATTAAATCATGCTGCAGTACGCAAGTGAAACGTTAGGAGAAATTTTAGTCCTTTGAGTTCTGGAATATCTGCTTGAATTTCATTTTTCATGGAATCAACAGCATGACAGTGTGTGAAAAATGTAGCAACATTGTCATCATTCTATCAAAATATATACTACCAAATCCTTACAAGTAGAAGGTACCATTTCACATAGAGCTATTTTCTTTCAGCTTTTTATTTTTAAGACAAATACGTCGAAAAATTAATTTTCTAATTCTTTGAATTCCAGTGCCCCCGAGTTATCTATTAGTAAGTTCCTACATAAATCTAATTAGATGTGAAGGGATTGTCGAAGTCAGACTTATTCCTTCTCGTGTCTACGTCACATTCTTAGTCGTAACATGGCCAACATTGAACGAGTTTATATGTAAACTAGTGGCTTGTGCAGCAAATGCTGCTGCAAACTAAGTTCATTAGACGTTCAAATAAAAATTTTTCAGATTTATTTTCAATGCAGAATACTTGTCTTTTTGATAGTTATTTGCTTCCATAATAATGAAACATACTCCCTCTGAATGGATTTTTTTAGGCCAAATACTTTTTCTTGAACCTATCCAACTTCAGTTTTTGAGTTTCAACGCGAAAACGCAAGTATCAATGTCAGGACGATAGCAGTAGCTATTTCAGGTCATTGTGGATTGTAGACAAAAGTTAAAAAAATGTCAGGTTTGCTAAGCTTTCGAACAATAGCATTCTCGTATAGCTGCTGCATGTAGAACTTGAAATGTAGAGCGTAAAATCATTTTATCCTACTAAGAGATCTTGCTGAAATGATCTGGAGACTACAAAATTTTGTAGGCCTCTTATTTTATCAGTAAGTAATACCTTTTGATCTTTCCTTAGGAACTGTAATTTTTGCGCTCTGTCGAGCCAATACTGAAGACAATGACACATATCAGTATCTACACTACACCGCCATTAAGTATATGAAAAATACCCAACCCCACTGGATTAATAAGTATAAAATATTTGATTTTTAATAACAATATTATTATCTTACTTAAGTTTTGTAGTTATATATAGCAGCCACTCAGTAAATTATAGAAATGAAGATCTAAATTTAGATATTCTCTACATTTACATCTCAAAACGTTTCACTTTCATGTCATCAATATAGCATCAATATTATGTACAATTAATGAAGAATAGACGCATCATGATACTAACTATAATAATATTTAATTTCTAATGGTAATAATGTCATCAAACCACCTCAAGTTTCTTAGATTTGAATATCCAATACACAGCTGTACTCAGAAAATTATACACTGCAGAATCAGTTTTTAATAACAAATTGAATTGAGCTCTAAATATGTCGGCAATCCTGCAGGTCATGGCCTTCGTGTAATAGCCTATTGTTTATTGCAGTGTGTGTTTTGTTCTGAAATTCAATCAAGTCGGCAGTGATTCGATAAAATTAGTTCTCAAAACTGACAACAGATGGATTTTGGAAAATAGGAAAATTATGTATGAAAATTGACATTTCACTGAAAACTACTACTTTTCCGAAAAACTTTGGATGTCAGGCATGAAAATGAGGGGTCACTCATTAAAATCCGTTCAGCCTTTTTCCCGTAATTTCCATTACTAGTTCAAATTATATATATATATATATATATATATATATATATAAGATGCACGTTTAACATGAGTATAGTATAGCAATTCCTTTGTTTTTTAGAACTTTGAACATGTATTTATATGAGGTGATTATCAAGATGGCCATGACTAGACCATGATAGTCACGTGACTACGATTTGTGCCGAAGCCTGTCTTTCTCCTTAGCCACGTCGTGACTACGTCATGTGATGAAACAATGCTCAATCAACTCATTTTCCATACAAATTCAAAGTATCGTAATGAAATTGTGATCTGATAACTTCTGCATGCAATTGAAGAGTATGATACCGAAACTCGAAAAGTCCATTCGGCCATTTATATAATTTATACAATATGATTATGTTTGAGACCTCTATTATTATATTTTAAGCTTGCTTTCATCCAAAACAACGCCAATCCTTGTCTAAAAGTTTGCGTTGTTGCGCAGGTCACTTAAACACTCTCTCAGTCCGTAGGCCGGCGGATTAAAAACCAACCCAGTCTTATCATAAAATTGGACTTAACACGTTTTAGGATCACACTTTTGAATTAGGTACATGTTAGTACAATTAAATTACACATATTTATCCCCATTATATTCACATAATTTAAATTGTACCACAGCAATCGCTTACTTACTTAAAAATGGCTTTTAGAGAATCCGGAGATTCATTGCCGCCCTCACAAAAGCCCGCCATCGGTCCCTATCCTGAGCAACAATTAATCCAGTCCCCACAATCATAGCCCACTTCCCTCAAAATCTTTTTTAATATTATCCTCCCATCTACATTTCGGCCTCCCCAAAGGTATTTTTCCCCTCCGGCCTTCCCATTATCACTCTATATGTATTTCTGGATTCACCCATACGTGCTACAAGCATGGATTTAATGTTCCTAATTATGTCAGGTGAAGAATACAATGCGTGCAGTTCTGCGCTGTGTAACTTTCTCCATTCTCCTGTAACTTCATTCTTCTTAACCCCAAATACTTTCCTAACGACCTTATTCTCAAATACCCTTCACCTTTGTTCCTCAAAGGGAAGTCAAAGTTCCTCAACCATATAGAACAGGCGTCTCAAGGCCAACGCATAAAAGTTGTTACAGAGAGCAAGTGTAGATAGCGTAGTCCTGAAGAGATAAGCGCAGTACCCGAAGATAGCCGATCGCTGATTAATGTCACACACATGAGCGAGCTAAGTTGTAACTGTCGCGGGAGAAATGCCACGAAGCTGCACTTTTGAATTGTACTGTCACAATAGACAGTTGTTTTCGGAAGGAATTTCTTACGTAGTTTGCAGTAACAATAATAATAATAATAATAATAATAATACATTTATTTTCTAATTGTATACTATCAATGAGTAAAAAGAAAAGATCTGAAGCATGAAGAACCATACATCTTACGTAATTATTTAAGCACAAGGAACTAGCCACCTTACTCCATTACTTCCTGGCCTAGTTGACTCATAAGTGGTGCCTTGTTGGTATCACTTGTGAGGTTCAGACCTGTCTTCGGACTGTTGACCAAACAATAACAATATTTCATTTCTAGTAAAGGTTTTTGGTATAGCTCTTTTTTGAGTTTATACTATATGTAATAAAATATTTTTAATTGGGTTATTTTACGACGCTGTATCAACATCTAGGTTATTTAGCGTCTGAATGATATGAAGGTGATAATGCCGGTGAAATGAGTCCGGGGTCCAGCGCCGAAAGTTACCCAGCATTTGCTCGTATTAGGTTGAGGGAAAATCCCGGAAAAAACCTCAACCAGGTAATTTGCCCCAACCGGGATTCGAACCCGGGTCACCTGGTTTCGCGGCCAGACGCGCTGACCGTTACTCCACAGATGTGGACTATTTGATAAAATAAAATTCAATTAAATAATAATAATAAAATTACAATTAAACTTGTTGGTTATTAAAGTAAGTATTCTTACGTTACGCTATTATTAATATATTAATTACAATAATAGTTAAATAATATATTTCATAATGTTTTCAATAATTAAAAATAACCTAAACATTTTAGAAATTCACAAGCAATTATTTTAAATTAGAACTATTCAAATCTTAAATCTGGTCTGAAATTCGTTTAAGTCCTTCAGTACATCTTTATATTTGTTACAATGGTCTTGATTCAAATCAGGTAACAATTTTAGATTAATAAAGTAGTAACAGTTACCCACTGAAACTTGCGTCTCCCGCAATTTCGCTTTCCCTATGAAAGCTTTTATTTCTTCATACATTTGCGGTAATAAGAGCATTCTTTCCTCGGAGATGGACACAATGACTGACTGTTACATCGTAGCGGTTGCAGATGTCTATTCAAACATCGCGGTCAATGACGTCATCCGGAGATACACGAACTGGTCCTGCATCTTGTTCCACTCTTACATTGAAAAAGAGAAAGAGGAGGAAGTGCTCTGAGAAGGCCCTATTGAGACGTCTGATATAGAACAACCGGTAATATAACTGTTTTATAAATTCTGAATTTCAGTTTTTTTTAAAGCAGGCGGTTGACAAAAGCTTCTCAACCGAATAACAGCAGGAATTTCCCATATTTATTCTGCGTTTAATTTACTCATGTGAGTTGCTATTGCTCCAAGATATTTGAATTTTTCTACCTCTTCAAAGGATAAATTTCCAATTTTTATATTTTTATTTCATACTATGTTCTGCTCACCAGACATAAACATCAATTTCTAGGTACGATCACAGTCTAGTATATACAGTCACGAAGCTCACTACGAAGGGAATATGCCTCCATAGACAGTTGCTAACCACTAGGATCGCTACTCTCGCCTCATCACAGACAATGCGAAATAGTACACTCACAACTCAAGCTTCGTGACGGTATATATACTAGACTGAAATATGAAAATATTTATGTAATGTGGTAACTAGCTATCATTCTTGTGTGTGTAATCTTCCCGAATGTTTTTCATATTAACGATTTATATTTCACAAATTCACAACAGTTGTAGTGAGCCACGGAAACCTGGAACACACTCTAGTGAACTAAGTGCAAATTTAAAACAATAATAAAAGCAAAGGTTTTATTGTCTTAGGACCTCAAGTTGCCACTGGGATATAATGGGTTTTGTAAATAAAAAAAATATTATTGTAAAAAATATTTAATTTCAACCGAAATTGAATTGAATATTCAAAACTTTACAGCAATTCATATAACTAGATTTCAATTTTCCACACTATATTACTCTCTGCTCGAGTCCCAGCCAGAATCCACCGTCCACAGTCATTTTGAAGCCTTTCTTCGAGATCTGTATTGGAATTGGAGTCTTGGATACGACTTTGAGGTTGAATCGTGTTAGCAGATGAACGAGCGCTATCTTAGATTCCATTAGTGCAAAACGATTTCCTGAAATAGAATTATAAAATGTTATGTAGGGTAAGGGCTGGTAATATCGTGATATGAATAATATTGTGATAGTTCTTTTTGAGAATTTATTACAATTTTACTGAGCGAGAGGAAGATCGGTTTTTTGGGTCAACGTATTAAGGGAATGTTCGTGGACAAGTTGCTGTACAAAACCGGTCCTTCTCTCGCTCAGTAAAATTGTAATAAATTCTAAAAAAAAAACCCCATCGCAATATTACTCGTAACACAGTGTTACCAACCTTTACCCTATACAGTACATATTATACATATTTGTGGGAGATCGTGCGTATTTGCTTGGTTTCCGCACAAAACCAATCCGCCAAAGTCTAAAATTCCACATTCAGTATTCCCAACCTAACACACATAACAATTTCCCTCTTCTTACCGCTTGAGTGACATATTGATTTTACTGCTTCAGACTTTTAACATATTATTTTTAGAGACGTTCAATATAGTAACAATTATAAATTGGAAACTTACCACTGCAATTTCACCTAAATTGCACTGTTAATTATTGTTTTTAAATATTTGCAAAAATTAAGTAAACTTTACAACTCCACTAAAGTTACTGCATTCGTGATGCAAGTAACATTAAGGAAGCCGTGAAAATATCAACAAATCAACTTGCCGATGTTATTACTGCAATATGTTATATAAATAATATTGTTAAAATATTAAAATGAAAAATAAATCATTACATAACCTTACCGTTTGTTTTAAGTTCGCATTTATAGACTGGGGGGGGGGGGGAAAGACAGACGTATATAACGGCCTACTGGAGTATAGTAAACACAGAAAACATTTTATAGCAACAATGTTGAAGAAAGATATTTTGGTTCTCCGAAGTTGCCGTCATTAAACAGAAACCAAGATGGAGATTTCATTGCAACTAATTAGAAATTCCTCTTTCAGGTATGTAATAAACTATCTTCGCACAAAATAATGTACGATACACGAGCGGTATGTTTGTTTTCATGTTCTCGGAAATTAAAAAAGCTCAACTATGTTTCGCTTTTTCAAACTTTTCCTGGAACATGAAAACTTCAACATACCGCTCTTGTAACGCATATTACTATTTCTTTACATTATATTCTTTTCTTCTTTTACTTCATAATCCAGTTCATCTTTTTATCATCTCTGCATTTTGAGTATTTTCTTTACAGGATGTAACTAAAATGTATGTCAAAATTTTAGGGACGTATTCCTCTCGTATAGAGAATGAAAAAATGTTATATGAACATTGATCCGAAAACACTTTATTTCTCTTTTTACAGACATTTTTCTACAATTCTGCTTATAATATATGATGCAGTACATTATGGGGGGGGGGGAACATACCACATGGAAATGTCAATGTTTGGGCCTGGCATTATTGGTATTCGTACAGTATACCTTGCTTGTTTTATTACATCATGTGTCCTTAGCAACAATGGAGTTTTGTTTATTTAGTGTAAATCTTCGTCGATTTATAAATGGAAAGGTTTCGTCACGGATGGATTGGTAGAACCAATTCCTTGGCCCCTGTGATCTCCGGACTTAAACCCACTAGACTTTTATTCGTGGGGTCATTTAAAATAGCTTATGTATGGAACCTCGGTGCAAAATGAAGACAGTCTTCGAGCTCGTATTTTGGAAGACGAGACAATACAACATATTCCAAGGATACATTAGCGTATCCGGGATTCAGAATGACGGCGGGTTGATGCATGTAAAGTGCTAACAGGAGGCCTTGTGAGCACTTCCTGTAAGACAGATTACCATGTGGGATCCTATTTTCATTTCATAATGTTCCGCATCATACAATGCAAACAGAGTTGTAGAAAAATAACAGTTAACAAGGAAATAAAGCGTTTCCGGACGGATGTTCATAGAACATTTTTCATCCTCTATATCAGGGATGAGACGATATTAGCTCCCAATCATGGTAAAAGAGCTTGACCTTGATCACGAGCGCATAGCGTATCCACTGTAACGTAGACCACAGGGATATACATGCACATGCAGCGAATAAAGGCAGCAATTATTATAATAACTTGCGTTATTAAATTTCTGGCTATGTAATAGTGGTAATTATTCAGTTATTTAATATACATGTACATATATAAACAAATCGCAATGGGAAGAGTTTTTTTAGGAACAAAAAGAGAAATAAGAAAAGTTAATTGTATGTAAACCATTTTCTTGTTAAAAGCAATTATTTATTATGTAAATACTTCACTTCATTGGTTAGGAAAAACTAATAGGGTCTACCTGCTCGACGTGTGTGATCTCTAAGTATTTTTGAGTATCTGTTGAAAAAATAATAACGACAATATTGATTGAAATAGAGTATATTGATTGTATGATTGTGAAAATGTAGTCCTTACTCTCCAGTCGTGATTATGTAATGAGTTTTCTTCGAGTGATTTGTGGGATGCACGTAACACAAAAAAAAAAAAAACCAAATTGATTAAATTAAGATATTGAGAGCCATCGTAATTTTTGGGATCAATCATTTAGCTATGATATGTATGACTTTTAAAACGTCCATACTTTTCAGCCAAAAATTTGTGAAATTTAAACTATATAAACAGATCTATCCTAATAATATCTGTACAAAATTTGGTGCATTTAGGTATAATAGTTTTGAAATTATATTTTTAAGTATATTTTATATTGACGTTACTAAAAAAAGCTCCTTGCATCAAAGTTTTCAAAATGTTTAGTTCATATTTGCTAAAAATCCTGAAAATAGTTATTGGAATAAAAGTGAATTGGCTTTTTGAGCTTAGTAATAGTATAAGTTAAAGTGCAATCAAAGATAAAATATTATTACTAAATTAAAGAAACACGTAGCCTAGTCTAATAAAAGTAAATATCCAGAAACAAGCAACAAATAAAACATCAACAATACATCTATACTAATAATAAATCTGTAGCTGAAATTTTTCTGGTAATTTTCGATTTTCCAAAAATAATTGGTCCTAACATATATAATTAACCACCCTGAAACCGAAAATAGCATGTTTGAAATTTTTGTTTGTATGTCTGTCTGTATGTTTGTTACCTTTTCACGCGATAATGGCTGAACCGATTTATATGAAAATTGGAATATAAATTAAGTTCGTCGTAACTTAGATTTTATGTTATATGGCATTCAAAATACTTTATTTAAAAGGGGGGTTATGAGGGGGCCTGAATTAAATAAATCGAAATATCTCTCTTATTATTTTTTTGTGAAAAATGTTACATAACAAAAGTTTCTTTAAAAATGATTTCCGATAAGTTTTATTCTTTACAAAATTTTGATAGGACTGATATTTAATGAGATAAATGAGTTTTAAAATTAAAATAACGCCATCTAAGACGGTGCAATGAATTAAGAACAAATGACTTGTCTATAAGGGGCCTTGGACAACAACAATCGAAACAGGGGCCTTGGACATCAACAATCGAAAGCTATTAAACATAGCCTACAGAGAATGTTTCTGTGTTTGTATGAAGTAATATCAGAAGTTAAATTAACCGATTTGTATAATTAATTATTATTTCACCATTGGAAAGTGTAGTTTCTCTAGATGGACATATTGCTATAATGTTATTACAGTAACGTCTGAGTAAATCGAGGACAGGTAAGATTAAAATAGCTTCTTCTGCACAGAAAATTTGATAGACTATTTTGTACATTCGTTTTCTGTATTTCTTAAAATAATATTTATGTACACTCATTTTAATCTCAGAGAATTAACGAACAATGAGAGTGTATTGATTTAGCATGCAGTAATAGTACGTTAGCTTAGCAACCCATTATTTTATAATTCAAATTTTAACTATGCTCAATAGAATCGTGTTAAAATACATAAAATATATATGCAATAAATGCAATGCAAAAAAAAAGGGTAATGAGCGAAGCAGATTATCTTGCGCTGTTGTAAAAGTTGTTCCCTGGATCAAATGTCCTATTTTAATTATGTAATTACTTTATATTTATTTCTAACAGGTGCAGCGGAGCGCACGGGTACGACTAGTTTAAAATAAAGAAATGAAAGGAATCTAGATACAATCTACTGACCCAAATGTAAATTAATTTATCTTCAATGTCAATTCCGAAATCAATTTCTCTCTTCTCCTGAATAATGCCTATATATTTTTTTAATGTTGCGTCTCATAATGCCGTTTTATGTTGCTTTTTTTGCAAATGATATTTTTTTTACACAACAAACACTGGACTTCATCACCATGTTCGAAGCATAAATATTGTATCTTCCACTCTTCCTTGAAACTTTATTGTATGAGCGCTTTTGTTCCGTCATGATGCCCTGTGTTCTAAGATCTGTACATCCTTTAGCAATGTTTACAGGCAAAAGAGCTCCGCGCGCGCGCAGCGGGCAGAAAATAGCTCTCGCCCGCAAATATTAGTACCCATCGCAAGACTGCTCTGTATGATAGAAATATACCCCTAAAGTTTTGACATAAATTTTAGTTATACCGTGTATATACTTCTAAACATAGGGATAGGAGAATGTCAGAAATAAACATATAAAACCACATAACAAATAAACTATAAAACAATAATTGCAGTTTTAATAAATCTACCAATTATTTTCTCTGGGAAAATTTTATTACCACCGTCATGTGCTGTCAAAAGAACCATTTAGTCCTTCAAATTTATTTTGAGAGGCAATTCAGTCGAGAATCTTCAAAAGAATTTGATCATGTATTGCAATCAGGAACATTAGACCTACCAGTAAATAATGTTGTTTTGTTTGTTTGTTACTTTTTAAATAATTCTTGATCAAGTTTGAACAAATTTAATTCAAAAGTTGCGTGTGTACTGTACCTTTTATCTGTTGAAAATTGAAATGTATGTAGTTATATCAAGGCAAATTATATTAGATAAAATGTTAATTGTTCCATTCAAACTACAAACAATGTTAAAGGCTTACTTACTTACTTACTTACTTACTTACTTACTTACTTACTCACTTACTTACTTACTTACTTACTGGCTTTTAAGGAACCCGGAGGTTTATTTGCCGCCCTCACATAAGCCCGCCATTGGTCCCTATCCTGAGCAAGATTAATCCAGTCTCTACCATCATATCCCACCTCCCTCAAATCCATTTTAATATTATCTTCCCATCTACGTCTCGGCCTCCCGAAAGGTCTTTTCCTCTCTGGCCTCCCAATTAACACTCTATATGCATTTCTGGATTCGCCTATACGTGCTACATGCCCTGTCCATCTCAAACGTCTGGATTTAATGTTCCTAATTATGTCAGGTGAAGAATATAATGCGTGCAGCTCTGCGTTGTGTAACTTTCTCCATTCTCCTGTAACTTCATCCCTTTTAGTCCCAAATATTTTCCTAATAACCTTATTCTCAAAAACCCTCAATCTCTGTTACTCTCTCAAAGTGAGAGTCCAAGTTTCACAACCATACAGAACAACCGGTAATATAACTGTTTTATAAATTCTAACTTCCAGATTTTTTGACAGCAGACTAGATGACAAAAGCTTCTCAACCGAATAATAACAGGCATTTCCCATATTTATTCTGCGTTTAATTTCCTCCCGAGTGTCATTTATATTTGTTACTGTTGCTCCAAGATATTTGAATTTTTCCACCCCTTCGAAGGATAAATCTCCAATTTTTATATTTCCATTTCGTACAATATTCTGGTCACGAGACATAATCATATACTTTGTCTTTTCGGGATTTACTTCCAAACCGATCGCTTTACTTGCTTCAAGTAAAGTTCCCTTGTTTTCCCTAATCGTTTGTGGATTTTCTCCTAACATATTCACGTCATCTGCATAGACAAGAAGCTGATGTAACCCGTTCAATTCCAAACCCTGCCTGTTATCCTGAACTTTCCTAATGGCATATTCTAAAGCGAAGTTAAAAAGTAATGGTGATAGTGCATCTCCCTGCTTTAGCCCGCAGTGAATTGGAAAAGCATCAGATAGAAACTAACCTATACGGACTCTGCTGTATGTTTCACTGAGACACATTTTAATTAATCGAACTAGTTTCTTGGGAATACCAAATTCAATAAGAATATCACATAATACTTCCCTCTTAACCGAGTCATATGCCTTTGTGAAATCTATGAATAACTGATGTACTGTACCTTTATACTCCCATTTTTTCTCCATTTTCTGTCGAATACAAAAAATCTGATCATTAGTCGATCTATTACGCCTAAACCCACACTGATGATCACCAATAATTTCATCTACGTACGGAGTTAATCTTCTCAAAAGAATATTGGACAACATTTTGTACGACGTCAACAAAAGTGATATTCCTCGAAAGTTACCACAGTTGGTTTTGTCCCCCTTCTTAAAAATAGGTACAATTATGGACTCCTTCCATTGTTCTGGTACAATTTCCTGTTCCCAAATAGCAAGTACAAGTTTATAAAATTTCGCTATATAATGCACTTCCACCCTCTTGTAGTAATTCTGCTGGAATTTGATCGATACCTGGAGACTTGTACTTTTTCAGGTTTTCTATCGCAATTTCGACTTATGAATGCATGGGTTCCGGTATAAATGGCTCAGCAGTTTGTATTTCAATTTCGTCCCGATCATTTCTATTTGGCCTATGTACATTTAGTAGTTGCGCAAAATAGTTTTTCCATCTGTTTAGGATTGATGGAGAGTCTGCAAGCAAGTCACCATTCTCATCCTTGATCACGTTTACCCTTGGCTGATATCCGTTCTTAAATTCCTTTATACCCGTATATAAACTTATATAAATCTCGAATGTTTTTATTCTTACTATTTGCTTCTACCTCATTCAGTTTTTCCTTCAAGTAACCTCTCTTTTTATTCCTAAGTTTACGACTTGCCTCCCGTCTTTCATTGAAATAATTATCTCTCTTCTCCTCAACTGGATCCTGTAAGAATTTCAATTTTGCCTGTTTCCTTCTTTCTACTACCATGCAACAATCTTCATCAAGGCAAATTATATTAGATAAAATGTTAATTGTTTCATTCAAACTATAAATAATTTTAAAGGGGAAGGAACAAAAATGTCGAATCTTATAAATTTTGTTAAATAGTTTGGTTCTTGAAAAGGTCAGTTTCGAGGTCCATGTTGCCTTAATAAATGTATATTTATTTTTAAAGAATAACTGTAAGGATACATTTTTAACGCTCGGGCAGTTCTTGCAACCCCTTTCACAGGTTGGACATTAAACCTAAGAAAACCTATTTCACCTATTACAAAAACCTAAAATGGGCTTTTTAAAAACCAACCTAAAAATCCGGTCCCTATAATGACTAATGAGTTACTTACCGATACAACTCCTCGGACCAGAGCCAAATGGCAAATACGTGCATGGTTTGATACTGTCTTTATTCTCGTCACTGAATCTCTCTGGATCGAACTTCTGAGGGTTGGGGAAGTATTTCGGGTCGTGATGCAGAGCGTACACGGGTATCCATAAACCTTGACCTGGTTGTATAATACAAGGTGGATCAGATTGTATGGTGTAAGTCTTGATGCATTTCCGGTCTGTTGCCACTGCTGGTGGGTACAAGCGTAGGGCTTCTGCAACAGGATAATTACATCTAAATAGAGATACTGTATCACTGAAACTTTGCATGATAACCCCTGCTAACACTGAGTGGTCAGACCTTCTGGTTAAAATCTCAGTCTGGTCTGGAAATTGTCATGTGAAAAATCCATAGTGGCATTGTGGCACGTGGTCTTTGTTGGAGTTTTTCTCTGGGTTCTAAACATACAGAGGTGAGCCTGCCTGGAGAGAAATAAAAAATAGGTTGCAGCCGCCAAATTACTCTTCAAGGAACGACCACTCATATAAATTGAGGGAAAGAAGACAGAGGCCGGACACTGGAAAGTTTTCTTTTCTCAATCGTACTATCAGGGACTGGAATGCTTTACCTGCAGACTTACTAAAGGCTTTACCAACAACCAAAAATGTATTTAAAAATAGGCTTAAGGACTTTACTAATAGACGGTAATTATACACAGTATTTAAAGGGTGTAAATGATATGTTGTTATTGAAGAGTTTCAGTGAAGTGTGTTGTGTCAGTGAAGTATGTTGTGTAAGTGAAACGTGTTCCTGTCAGTGAAGCTTTATAGTTTATAGTGGCAGTGCAAAGTATTTGAACAGTGAAATGTTTTTGAAGTGTTAGTGAAATCAGTGAAATGTGTCGTAGTTCCAGTGCAGTGAGTGAGTTGACAGCGAATGTAGTGTTGAAAGGTACTTGTGCAGATATGAACATATCGTACTCGTTGGTTTTAGTTCGAACTTAGGTTTAAGATACAAATTAGATTTATTTTAAATGTTATTTTAAGGGATCGTGCTTCACTTAATTTAGGATATTCCCTTTTGTTGTCGTTGTTATTATTATTATTATTATTATTATTATTGTTATTATTATTATAAATTATTTTTAGTATTAATTATTAGTATTATTAATTGCATTTTTAATTAATAAGTTTATTATTGTCATTATTGAGTGTAATTAGTTACCACTGCCATCGGGTATATACCCATTGCAGTGTGAATACATACATACATACATACATACATACATACATACATACATACATACATACATACATACATACATACATACATACATACATACATACATTTCTGTATATTAAACGTCAATATCATTGTTTCCAATGTCAGTTTCATCATTATTCTATAGCATTCCCAATGTCGGCTGGAGACGCACGGAAATGGTTGGCCTGAGATTGCTTGCTCGAAATTTGGATACGCAGCAAACCTTGCTGTAGTCAGCCGGTGTGGTTTGGGAACCTTTATCGAGAGTTTACGCAATATCATCTAAGTCGTAGTTTCTCAACACTAAATTATACTTAGTTCCATAATGTCTGACAGGCAAAGTAAACATTGCCAGAAGAGGACAAGAGAAGTACAATCAGTGCTGTCATGGAGGCCATACGGAGTCATACATCGTATGGGAACCTACAATTTTTTTAATTAATCCTATGGGGAAAAGAAAATGTTGTCTGTATGGAGCCATACGGCAGTTTGGTGCCTAAGTTTTGTACGCGGAGATCTGTACAGAACTTTGATCATCTCTTGCTGTTCCTAATGTATTTTATTTGTTGTTCATGAACAGCACTGGAATCCAGAATATATAAAATAATGGTTCAAAAACAAGAAGTGCTGCAAATATACACTCCAAGATTCATCGAGACAAATGTGCATCTACGGTGGTGCTACATGATGTATTCTTTAAATCAATCTTGTTGTACAATTAAAATGTAAAGCAAAACAATTTCTTTACTTCTTTAATATTAAAAAAAATCATTAAATGACAGTCGGAGAGATAGAGAGAGGAGAGTAAAATACAGGGCGTTTCCGAGGTGGTGTTACAAACTTTCAGGGATGATGGCGAAGGGCACATATATCAATTTGAGATAAACCATGGTCCGGAAATAACAGAGTCGAAAGTTACAAGCAAAAGTAGTTGTGTGGAAATGGAATTGTAATTTGGCACCACGTGCCCTCCTTCCCTTAACTTTTGGAACAGTCGTAGAAAAATAATATGGACCGGATGTCTTCTACGTGGGTACTTGCCCCGATACAATCTGTGAGCTTTCTACTGTTACCATTGGCTCATCCGTATTCGAAAATCAGTTCTGCTTATTCCGCTCTCGTGTACTCCTCCATTTCACTAGGACTGATCGACTGAACACTGCAACTTGTACACATACACTGCTGTCTACAGACATGCATATCAGGACCGACCACGTCCGTTACAAATTACGCTATCTGCATTGCTTTAGTGTACTTTCCTGTCCCCATCCCTCAGACAGCGCACTGAATGGAATACTGTAAGTAGACAACGTAAACAACGTCAGATGAAAATCTAGTCTTTCAGGTAAAGCTCCCTGTAAAGCAGATTTGAATAATTTCAAGGGAAAAATTGTTCCTGGACCGGGTATCGATCCCGGGACCTCTGATTGAACGTACCAGCGCTCTTACCAACTGAGCTACCCGGGAACTCCACCCGACACCGTCTCAACTTTTCCCTTTCTATTCAAATCTGCTTTACAGGAAGCTTTACCTGAAAGACTAGAGTTGCATAATATATACGTCACTGTGTACGTTAACAGAAAACCACAATTCCAAGTCACACAGAGATTGTGTGCACTCGATGTGGGTCTCTGGCGTTTCGTCACCCCACGCGAGTTGTGTGGATATAAAGGGAAAAGTTGAGACGGTGTCGGGCGGAGTTCCCGGGTAGCTCAGTTGGTAAGAGCGCTGGTACGTTCAACCAGAGGTCCCGGGATCGATACCCGGCCGCGGAACAATTTTTCCCTTGAAATTATTCAACGTCAGATGAATACAGTATGTGTAAGATGTATAGATAAATACACATAAATTAGGTGTACAGAGGAATAAAATTATTTCATTTCCACACAACTATTTTTGCTTGTAACTTTCGACTCGGTCATTTCCGGACCAGGGTCCCTTATCTCAAATTGATACACGTGCCCTTCGCCATCATCCCTGACAGTTTGTAACACCAGCCCGGAAACACCCTGTATGTTTCAAGGGAGAAAAC
>NC_091119.1:21200391-21277891 GCF_040183065.1 Periplaneta americana
CCTCGTATCTCGTTTGCGTCAGTTCAGAAAGCCCAAGGCTTAACACCTTCTATTACAGTTGTGGTCAGTTGGTCGCAACTTTTTTAAATAGAAATATTACCCCTGACAAAAAAAAAAGTTTGCAACTCTGTCCCTAATAGAGGGCTCCAGTCAACATTTTTGGCCATTTGTCACCTATGTTGAATTTCGATTTTAAATAATCCTTGCAGATGGCGTCGTTAAGTAAAATTATCAAGAGACCTTGTCTCCATGACTACATGCACTAAATCTTGATCTCTAGCCACTTCGGAGCTTCCATCAATCCACCCACCCAATGTGCAGACGCTTGTATTTCCCTATTTTGACTATGCTGACATTTTACTGACTGACCTCTCCAGCGACAACAAAACGAAACTTCAACGTGCTCATAATTTGTGTGTACGTTTTGTAAGTAATGTTCGAAAATATGATCATATTACTCCATCCCTGCAAACAATAGGTTGGCTTAAACTAGATAAGAAAATAAATTTACATTCACTTCTCCTTCTCTTCGAAATCTTGAACTCTTCTATTCCTTCGTACCTGTCGTCTCGCTTCACTTACCTTTCTTCCCACCACAATTTGAACACACGCTCTCGCCATGAAACAATACTAACAACACCATCCCATCGCACCTCCTCATACTCATCCTCTTTCACAATAGCCCTGCCAAGACTCTGGAATTCGCTACCTGCTAGCATCAGGGACTGTCGAAATAAAATTGAATTCAAACGCAAACTTACTAGGCGCTTGGTCAGTAATTGTGACTCGTATCACAAAATATCTCAATATATGGTAATTTCATCACTATAGAATTTTGTTATTCTAGGTTTAATTTGTAATTCAGTAAATACAAAAATATTCTTTGTTCTTAACTTTTATGGTAAATTGTCTAGCTTTCATTAATCAGGTAATCTTGTCGTACTTTAATTTTTATTGTAATCGTAATTGTAAATTTAATATTAATTGTAATTTTATTCTTCATATTATAGTTGTAATTCCCTGGTAGAGGGGCAGAGAAGGCCTGATGTCCTTATCTCTACCAGGTTACATAAATAAATACTACTAAATACTACCCATCCATGCTGCTTGGCTCGTACCGTGTTTTTTGTCGACGTCTTTGACGTTCTCCGACGGCGCATCCTTTTTGGCCTGCATGAGCAGCTGAATCATGTCGGGCCTAACAATGCTCTCGCGTTCCCTCGTCGCTATGGTATCGTGGATCATCGTTCTGAAGAACTCCGTCACCTTCTTGGGTATCAGAGTCACTCCCAAGATCTGTAAACAAGTATAAGTAGTACTTCGTACATAAGTCACCCTTTTCATAAATGCAAATGCAATATACAGACTGGAAGTGAAATAACCCTGAAGATTGAAAGTAACGATAGGGTACACTTAATGACAGCTCTGAGCAGTATGGGATGAAGACAAATGCCAACAAGACGAAGACCATGGTCATAGGGAAAAAAGTAAAGAAGACAAACTTGTGAATTCTAAATGAGGCAGTAGAGCAAGTGGACAGCTTCAAATACTTGGAATATACTATAAGCAGTAACATGAGCTGCTGCCAGATAGTCAAAAGGAGAATAGCAATGACAAAGGAAGGTTTTAATAGAAAAAAGAGCTTCTTCTGCGGACCTCTGGAGAAAGAACTAAGGAAGAGACTAGTGAAGTATGTTGTATGGAGTGTGGCATTGTATGGGGGTAGAAACATCGACATTACGAAGTGAAGAGAAGCGACTAAAAGCATTTGAAATGTGGATATGGAGAGGAATGGAGCATGTGAAATGAACAAACAGAATAATAAACGAAGCTGTGTTGGAAAGAGTGGGTGAAAAAAGAATGATGCTGAAAATGATCAGGAAGAGGAAAAGAAATTGGCTGTGTTACCAGCTGAGAAGGAACTGCCTAGTGAAGGATGCACTGGAAGGATTGGTGAATGGGAGAATAGTTCGGGGCAGAAGAAGATTTCGGATGATAGACGACATTAAGATATGTAGATTACAATTATGTGGAGACTAAGAGGAAGGCAGAAAATAGGAAAGATTGGAGAATTCTGAGTTTGCAGTGAAAGACCTGTTCTTGGGCAGAACACTATCATATGAACGAATGAGTACAGCAGAAATCCCTATACACAGACAACATAACTAAAAACACGTCTTCCGTATCAAAGGTGCTGAAAGCTCATATTTCCGTGAAAATATTGAAATATAATTTTCGCAGCATCACTTGATCTTTATAATTCGTATAATAAACAAATAAAAATGACATCAAGTTCGAAAAAAAATATATTCTATGAATTTTGCGTCTTATAATGTGAGAAACATAACGGAAATTTACAAAAATATAGAATTCTGAATAAATGATTAAAAACAAGTGATATTATCAAAATCCGGGCGTTGCTTTTAAGAGTTTGAATCTTATCGACTCCAAAATTAGAGAGCTTCAAAACTACACCATCTGAAAACTGTATGACTACAAGGAACTGACACGGTATACTACAGTAAAAGCTCCCTAAAACGAAACACGATCGTTCCAGATTTTTTTTTCCCTTTTCACAGGTTTTCGCTTTACAAAGAGTTGAGTACTGGCAAAACTAAGATTACTGCATTATGCTCACTATAGGAAGAACACAATGAAGAAATAATTTTAAATAAAAGTTACTACAGTACATGCAAAGTGAATTTTATTTTCATAATTATTAACTTACGTAATTGCAGCCTATCTATCTATCTGTCTATCTATCTATCTATCTATCTATCTATCTATCTATCTGCCTGCCTGCCTGCCTGCCTGCCTGCCTGCCTGCCTGCCTGCCTGCCTGCCTGCCTGCCTGCCTGCCTGCCTGCCTGCCTGCCTGCCTATCTATCTATCTATCTATCTATCTATCTATCTATCTATCTATCTATCTATCTATCTATCTATCTATCTATCTATCTATCTATCTATCTATCTATCTATCTATCTATCTATCTATCTATCTATATATGTCTGTCTGTCTGTCTGTCTGCCTGCCTGCCTGCCTGCCTATCTATCTATCTATCTATCTATCTATCTATCTATCTATCTATCTATCTATCTATCTATCTATCTATCTATCTATCTATCTATCTATCTATCTATCTATCTATCTATCTATCTATCTATCTATCTATCTATCTATCTATCTATCTATCTATCTATCTATCTATCTATCTATCTATCTATCTATCTATCTATCTATCTATCTATATATGTCTGTCTGTCTGCCTGCCTGCCTATCTATCTATCTATCTATCTATCTATCTATCTATCTATCTATCTATCTATCTATCTATCTATCTATCTATCTATCTATCTATCTATCTATCTATCTATCTATCTATCTATCTATCTATCTATCTATCTATCTATCTATCTATCTATCTATCTATCTATCTATATATGTCTGTCTGTCTGCCTGCCTGCCTGCCTATCTATCTATCTATCTATCTATCTATCTATCTATCTATCTATCTATCTATCTATCTATCTATCTATCTATCTATCTATCTATCTATCTATCTATCTATCTATCTATCTATCTATCTATCTATCTATATATGTCTGTCTGTCTGTCTGCCTGCATTTCCTTCGCGTCCTACATCAATTCAGAATCGGTTGTGTAACTGAAGTTGTGTTTGATGGAAAATAGATTAACTTCACGTTAGACAAATCAATCCTTGGATGGCAAATTGCACTGTCTAAAAACAGTATGACCTTACGACCTTGACGTTTCATTGCTCCATTAAAGTTATGAAGCCACTCTTCCATGATAGAACTGGTCATCTAGGCTTTTTATTAAATCGCACAGGTTTACTTTATTCGCACTGTTATTTAACACTGTATTGGCATATCAACACAAAACTCAGAATAAATAAACGGAAATGTGAAACTAAATTGACACTACACTACAGTTATTCACAGTTTTATTCTACTCGCACTGTCCTTTATCACTGTATTGACTTGTTGGCACAAAACTGAGAATAAATGAAAGAAAATGCAAGAGAGTTGGAAGAGGTAACGGTACAGGAGGTCAGTAACCTGCCCGGGTCTTTGACAGTAAGCACAGAATTGTGACATGGTTAGAGAAGCTTCACCCCGAAAGCCTGACAAAGAATAGCGAAAGTCTTCCAGATCATTGCATGTACAGTCACACAAAAAAAAATTATGTCTTGCTTCGTATAGCATTATCGCAAAATTAAAAATGGTTTGAAAGATTTCAACAACATTTACTCTTAATGTTACCCGTTTTAGTCAGGTTTTTTACCTAAATTGTCCCCAAAAATGATTCCGTTTTCGCGTTAGGGAGTTTTCCGCTTTAGACTATTATTTTACATAGGAAATCATTCTGTTCCCAAATTTATTTTTCGTTTGTGCAGGTTTCATTTTTATAGAGGGTACGTTTTAGCAAGGTTTTACTGTATCTGCAGATTTTAAAATTACGGTAGGCCTATCCCATAACCCGATCACGTCGAAGTTAATCAGAATTTTATTCACTAGATGTCCATGGTTGGGCGTGGTGTACATTTGTGTGTCATGACTTTCACTCAGCCCACACTAATGGTTCTCAGCTCTTCCGTAAATCTCTACCCGCGCGTTAATGTATTTATAGAAGATGACAAGAAACCGACATTCCGCGCCCTTGAAATTACAGCGAGATGCCTACAGATACTTCAGCATATTAAATTGGCTTAGTATGTATGATCTCACTTAAACACACACACTGTCCAAAATCAATACCAATTTCTTTGAAGTCCGAATATAAACTTCTCTTTAATGTAGGCTACGTGTATCCTCACAACTCCATATGTATACACTATGTACAGGATGTTAGAAAAGAGGTGTCATTGCTTTTTGTTAATAGAATACGATGGGAGGGATGAAAGCCCATTATGGATTTTTCTATATTTCATAATGTATTTATTAGAGATGAACAAAACTAACTGCCGCTCTCGCTCGCTGTGTTCGTTGCATTTGAAGAGTCCACTGCAAGAATGATGGATGTCACTTTCTTGTCCAAAATGAACCAAGACTGTCAATGCATAGCTTAAGACATATAGAATGTACATAGAGAGTTATATGGCATTAACACTGATAGTCATTGTCCAGTAATGATCAGAAAATCACAGTTAAGCTTTGAGCGCTAAGCATTTCAAACTTTCAATTGCTTCTCCTGCAAAATGTACACCAAATGACATCCATCATTCTTGCAGTGGACTCTTCATTTGTCTTTCGAGTCTCGTGTCGTCATTCTCGTGCGCTTCGAATCTCGCTCATCATTATCGAAATAGCATTTGGTCGGCGTGGAAAGATTTCGTAACTTTGAATAACATACATCATTGAAATAAATAACATTATAAATGTTTAAATGAGACAAAAAAGACAAAAATGAACAGTATCTTAGTTACCAAAATGTTCTGGTTCTATTATTATGATATTACATATGGTTATGTAGGGGAGAGTCGGGTAGTATCGGACATCGGGTAATATCGGACAGTGAGTTTCTTTCATCTACCACACGATGATAGTACTGATTGACATGGTTACGTTTCTGTGATGTCGCATAGAGAAACGTAACCATATCATTCAGGTACTACCATATGGTGGTAGATGAAAGAAACGCACTGTCCGATACTACCCGATGTCCGATACTACCCGACTCTCCCCTAAATAGAAAAAAAAAGTCCTCAAACAAATTCGCTTGTCTAAGAAACATAAGGCATAACGTTAATATCTTTTTACTTGAGATTGCACACTTGATCTCAAACATATGACAAAAAATCCTAGCCTTTTAACAAGGGCCTATTAATTAAATAAAGACTGGATAACGGATTATTATACACTGAAAGGTAGAGATGATGTTTCAAATAGGCTACTTGATTGTTTACACATATATATTAGTTGCCAAAGTAGATGAAAGTTCAGTCAGATATAAACAACTGTTGCGATTGAAGGTTGCTTGACGTTCGGGACTTCGGGAGTGATCAATCTTGACATCTCGAAACACTCACAAGCAGTCTTTACGTCAACGACGGGAAGCGACGTATACAACATTGTCGTGCGGGTTTTCGGCTTTGCGGGCGCTGGTAGTCTTGTTTTCTCGATCGTTGTTCATCTCTAGTATTTATGCATTGCAGAAACAATGTTTTCCTACGACCATACTGAAATGTAGTTATCATGCAATGTTCATCTGTATCGATACAGATGTCTTATTTCAATCAATATAATTGATTTCGAGATGTTAAATGCTTTAATCAAACTGCAACATCGAATAATTTGTACATAGTAATGGTGATTTCATTTTTTGTGACAATTCCTGAAATTAAACTAGCAGAACTTTATCTGAAAATGACGAAACATTTTTCATTCTTCTCCAATCCATGAATTGAGGGCTCTGCCGAAAGAAAGGCGGATGGACCTATACGCCCTTCTTCGGGAAAACGGTTAAAAAAAATTCGCTAATTATAGTAGCGAAATTTTGTTGTGATTGTACTGCTGCAGGACAGGGCTGCGTGTGTGTATAACATTTTATTCAGGTGCGTTTTAAAATCTTAGATTGCATGTATCTTAATTCGTCATAATGACGTATACGCCCTTTTTCCGGCAAATCCCTCAATTGCCCTTATGCCTTTTCATATAAGTTCTTTGATTTTGCAGGTAATGAACTATTGCTCATTTCACAGCTTCCTCCATTATTTTCATTTCATCAAAATTGCTTGAATCAGACATTATTCAATAATGTTTATGCTCGACCATGCCGAAATGTAGTAATTATACACCTGGTAGCAGACCTTTAATGCATGTCATTAAAGTACACCTACTCATTAAAGGTCAGGTCTTTCAGCCAATGACGACTCAGGTTACAACTGTTCAGCCAATGACAGGTCAGCTTTCTACCGTTATAAAACCGCAAGTATCGATTATTCTCGGATATGCAATCGAAAGAAAATTAGCGAAAAGTCACGGAGGATGGAAATCCAATACTGTCGCAGAAGGTTATGTTCTTTTACTATAATAATTAGCGTTAATTGTAAATAATATTCAAACAAATTCAATTTGTCATCTCGTTTTTCAATGTCTAATTTTATTTGAATGTTATCTCTGTAGGTTCTTATGGCCTAGCAAGGTCAATGTGGACATCTGTTCCTCGGAAAAAATCAATACTTTCGCGTGTGCGCACATCTCACAACATACGGAACATTGCTCAAATACTACTAGGTTCAAAAAGTTCCCGGAATTTTACTACCATTTTTCGTATTAATATATAACAAGGGATATTATACATTTGTTTTGTTGGTAACATTCATGATGTCATTTCCTTAAAGTTTGTTGATAATGGCAATTATTGGTTTTGAGTTGTAGGCATTTGTTTATCATAGTGTTTTGTTTGTTCGTCGCATTTTGTAATTATGTCCACAGAGCAAAGTACAAACATCAAGTTCTGTGTTTTGCTGGGGACATGATCAGTATGGCTGATGAAGATGGTGATTTCTTAAACAAAATGAAACTGGTGCTACTTGTACGACCCAGTCCCTAAACGACAGTCATCTGAGTGGAAATCGAAAACATCTCCTCGGAAGCAAAAATTTCCTAGGGACACTTCCAAAGGCAAAGTTATTTTAAATGTTATGTTTTATTTAACGACGCTCGCAACTGCAGAGGTTATATCAGCATCGCCGGATGTGCCGGAATTTTGTCACGCAGGAGTTCTTTCATATGCCAGTAAATCTACTGACATGAGCCTGTCGCATTTAAGCACACTTAAAGCAAAGTTATTTTGGAAGTTTTCTTCGACTCTCAGGGTCTCATGCACCATGAGTTCATTCCAGAAGGTCGTACTGTAACGAAAGAATTGTACGTAGAAACCCTCCGTCGCCTCTGGGACGCAGTGAGAAGGAAACGTTCAGAAAAGTGGGTAGAAAACAACTGGTTCCTTATGCATGACAATGCACCTGCTCATCGCGCAATTATTGTAAAGAATTTTCTTGCCAGGCACAACATAACTGCTTTGGATCACTCACCATACTCTCCTGATCTCTCACCACCTGATTAATTTCTGTTTCCCCGTCTGAAAAGTCATCTGAAAGGACGGAGATTCAATGCTGAAGAGGTTATTGCAAACGCGACGAGAGCACTAAGACGGGTTTCACAAAATGGCTTCCAGGCCTGCTTCCAGGAACTCTACACGCGTTGGCAAAAGTGTGTTGTTGCGGAAGGCAACTATTTTGAAGGGAATGCTGTAGAATAGTGTTTAAGGTACGTTGTTTCTATGATGCTAGCAAATTCCGGGAACTTTTTGAACCTAGTATGTACAATTAATAATATCAAGTTAGAAATATGGTCGAGCATAAAAAGTCGTATGAAACTCGCCTATAATGGTAAATATCCATACTCACTTCTTAATTACCTTCATTATAGGCTCGTTGCATAATGTACTATTATGTTTCAGTTAACTTTAAAACTTACAAAAAGGAACTGTGATTTCATTTGTTTGTTTTCGTACCTATAGAAACTCCAAATAAAAATCACTTGCATTCTTTTGTTTCCCACTGTCTCTCTCTAAAATTTAAAATGATTGAGCTTCGCGGTGTTCTTCGCACAGGCTTCCGAACTGTTAACAGCGGCCCTGAAGTAAACTCGAGTAACAAATTTATTCACCATTCTTTGCGGAGTGTTTAATAGGATGGAAGCTTTATTATTATTTTTTTTACAAAATTGTTCTTATTGTTCTCACCGTCACGACTCGTCTCTTGCTTTCTTCATTTAACACAGGATGTGTAATTTGTCTTTTGAGTCACGCTGGATGCCGGATGTCTAATTATGGGTGGAAACAAAAGTGAAACGTTGGGAAGAATGGAAACGATCGATTACAATTGCGAAAGCGACAAAGAAGATTTGTATTTTCTTTTGTCAGTAACTATGACTTTACTATTTTTGTTATTGTTTCATTATGTATTTCACTTCTGGTAGTGTGGAAGAGAAGTCCTCATGGCCTTAACTCTACCAGAATAAATAAATAAATGAATAAATGAATAAATGAATAAATGAATAAATAAATAAATAAATAATTAAATAATTAAATAAATAAAAATTAAATAAATAAATAATTAAATAAATAATGAAATAATTAAACAATTAAGTAATTAAATAATCAAATAATCAAGTAATTAAATAATCAAATAAGTAAATAATCAAATAAGTAAATAAACAAGTAAAGAAGTAAATAATTAAATAATTAAATAAGTAAATAAGTAAATAATCAGATAAGTAGATAATTAAATAATTGAATAAGTAAATAATCAAATAAACAAATAATTAAATAAACAAATAAGTAAATAATCAAATAATTAAATAAGTAAATAAGTAAATAATCAAATAATTAAATAAGTAAAGAAGTAAATAATCAAATAAGTAAATAAACAAGTAAAGAAGTAAATAATTAAATAATTAAATAAGTAGATAAGTAAATAATGAAATAATCAAATAATTAAATAATTAAATAATCAAATAATTAAATAAGTAAATAATCAAATAATCAAATAAGTAAATAATCAAATAATTAAATAAGTAAATAAACAAATTAATAAATAATTAAACAAATAAATAAACAAATAATCAAATAAGTAAATAAGTAAGTAAACAAATAAACAAATAAATAAATAAGTAAATAATTAAATAAGTAAATAAACAAATAAATAAACAAATAAGTAAATAAGTAAATAATTAAATAAGTAAATAATTAAATAAATAAATAAATAAACAAATAAACAAATAAACAAATAATCAAATACGTAAATAAGTAAATAATTAAATAAGTAAATAATTAAATAAGTAAATAAGTAAATAAACAAATAAACAAATAAATAAATAAGTCAATAATTAAATAAGTAAATAAACAAATAAATAAATAAACAAATAAATAAGTAAATAATTAAATAACTAAATAAATAAATAACTAATAATTAAATAATTAAATAAGTAAATAAACAAATAAATAAATAAATAAATAAACAAATGAACAAATAAACAAATAAGTAAATAATTAAATAAGTAAATAAGCAAATAAGCAAATAAACAAATACATTAATAAATAAAATAAATATGCCAGCATACCAGATTCTTCCAAAGGGATTATCAGTAAAAGCGAGGAATATTCTCTGCCTGCTCAATCCACTCTTATGTTCAACCAGAGTCCCTACAACCTCCTTAAATTTGAGAGTATAAAAAGGCAGTTAAGTGACAAATATGCATTTCTGGCTCCATATTTTTTTACAACATGGTCATTCACTCTGTTGAATCCGTTATGCTTGCCTACTTCAAACAACTGGGGATAGAGTTCGTGACCTTTCAGGTCGTACCAGTTTGCCCTGATGATGGAAGTTGTGTAGTTTTAAAACTGATTGAGCATATTGGTAAATTTTTTTATATAAACCAATTTTTATGTTGAAAGGAAGCAAAAACGAGCAAAATTGTATTAAACTTTTCTGTTTGAAATGTCTCAAAGAATAACCCCCTGAAATTAATGACATTACTTGCGGATCACCCTGTGCAATATGTTTACGTTGGTTCTCGAATATTGTAAGCTTTAGTATGGAAAATTTGGCTGCCTCCATCGTTAAATATCAACTCCCTACTGAAGCTCTAAGCCAGGGATGGAAAACTGGGGAAGAGAGGGGTGGAAGCATGGGGAAAAAATTTGTTTCCTCATCCACAATCCACGGCCTTTAATGAAGTTTCTGTGACGTTTGGAAAGCACACTGAATACATATCTCTTCTCCCTCTACCATGTGCAATGACGCGAGGGTTAAAGGGAAGGGATGAGTTACGTGTTCCGGCTAGTGACGTCTGCCACAATTGTAGCACAGTTTTGCATTCCCGTGTCTAAACTGACCATTTAAATAAATAATAATAATCTTAATTCGTTTTAATGTATAGGCCTATAAGATCTCTGATACTTGTTAATGCCTGGGATAGGTAAGGTATAGGTATTCCCTTTAAACGGCATGAAGGTGCGTGGATACTTGCAGGTAGATGTCCATGCTTCCGTCACATCGTCACTAGAATAAAGCAGTGTCGTTGGCATCACTTTTCAATCGATGTTTACCCCCACGAAAAACCCGGTATTCAATTTGATAGGAGAGTGAGTGGATTCTGAGGTTCTGGAGAAAAGTCCTGCCATCACCTGGGAATGAACCCGGCACTTTCCACTTCATAGCCAGTTGCCCTTCCAACTGAGCTGCCCGGCCGTTCTTGGGATACGTTATAAAGGGACATCATTTTATTTTTATTTCAATTTTTATTATACCTGAATTTTTTTAATGTACTTCACTCCCACCCCTTCTACTAATGAAGTTTAACCGTCCTCCACACAGATCCAAGACCGCATATACAGTCATAGTAGCCTTACGGTCATAGTAAACAGTACGTTCCAAAAATATGTTCGCGTTTTCCAGTCACGAAAGAGTTTTCAATATTGAATCATTTTCGCACAGGTACTGTCTATGTCGTATCCCAGTTTCCCCCACCTGCTTTTATTCGCCAGCTAGTGGCTGGACTGTCTTAGCTCTTTTCTCAGAACATTAATTTCTGTTAGGAATTGGAGGTCTACGTAATATTATACAACTGTTTAAAATAACTTAAATAAAAGGGCCTCGTTAAGTAATTAACTGTCACGTGATTTCCTCCATTTCTACGACCCTACGACATAACCACTTGGACGGACAGTAGATAGTATGTCTGAATAATTTTATCTTTTCGGATCGGGCAGAAGTGAAGATTGAATTTACAGTACGTAAGGTACTCTTTTATAGAGTAGGTACAGAATTATTTCAACATGAGTTACTAGTTACGAAGGACGAAACTGGTAATTGGGATTGGGTACAATAGTCTATAGTGCGATAATATGCACATTAGAAATGAAGCCTGTATCGAAATGAACCGCCACCATTTTCAAAAATGTGTTTAAATATCCATATTATGATTATTCTTCAATTTCACTTCATTCTCTATATTGTACGCTAATGTGCTGTAGACAGTATAATATACACTGCATAATGAATACGTCCGCATGGATAGCTCAGTTCGTGAGTAAAAACACTTATTGTTAATACTGTACTGTATTTTGATTAAACAAAAACCTAATGAAAATGACGGAACTCAAAATCGCGATATTTCCTAGTTTACGTGAATGGATGAACTACTTTTCTTCCCTCCTATACGTAGTAAAGTGATTTGGTTTGTATATTACGCCAGTATCATCGAACACCAGTTGTGGAAGGGGGTAGGAAACGGCGTTGATCCAAAGGTATAGCCAGATTAATATTAAAAATGTTAGTACAAATAAAATGATGTCCCTGTACTTCGTTTCATGAAATACTCGGAAGAATGGAAAGCTGATCTCATTTTTAGCGTAGCGTCTCGACAGCCACCGAAGCATTCAGCACGCAAACACGATTCGGGAGACGTGACTGCATACAGCATAGAAAACTATTTCAGGCGGTTATTCCTGAAATTGTTGTCTCGGGTTTAACCCACAGGATGTATAACTCGGGACTCTGCTTTCTCGCATGAAACTCGCTACATCCTCCATAAATAGCAGCCAGGTTGGGGAGATCTCAAGTGCATCACTCGAGGCACGAAAGCCTGGCGGGAGTGGTTAGAAGAAGCAAAGGGAGGGTGAAATAAAGAAAGAAAATATTAAGGGCGAAGTGGAAAAAATAATAGAGAAATAAGGAAGGAAGAAGACAAGTTTCATTGGCTAATTAAATACTTACGGCTTTTGGACAACCCGGAGGTTCATTGCCGCCCTCACATAAGCCCGTAATCAGTCCCTATCCTGAGCAAGATTAATCCAGTCTCTACCATCATATCCCACCTCCCTGAAATCCATTTTAATATCATCCTCCCATCTACGTCTTGGCCTCCCCAAAGATTTTTTTTTCCTCCAGCCTCCCAACTAACACTCTATATGCATTTCTGAATTCGCCCATACGTGCTACATGTCCTGCCCATCTCAAACGTCTGGATTTAATGTTCCTAATTATGCCGGATGAAGAATAGACTACAATGCGTGCAGTCCTGTGTTGTGTAACTTTCTCCATTCTCCTGTAATTTCACCCCTCTTAGCCTCAAATATTTCCCTAAGCATCTTATTCTCAAAACACCCTTAACCTCTATTCCTCTCTTGAAGTGAGATTCCAATTTCCACAGCCATACAGAACAACCGGTAATATAACTGTTTTATAAATTCTAACTTTCAGATTTTTTGAAAACAGACTGGATGACGAAAGCTTCTCAACCGAATAATAACAGGCATTTCCCATATTTATTCTGTGTTTAATTTCCTCCCGAGTATCATTTATACTGTATTTGTTACTGTTTCTCCAAGATATTTGAATTTTTTCACCTCTTCAAAGGATAAATTCTAATATTTTAATATTTCCTTTTCGTACAATGTTCTGGTCACGAGACATAATCATATACTTTGTCTTTTCAGGATTTACTTCTAAACCTATCTTTTTACTTGCTTCAAGTAAAATTCCCGTCTTTTTCCTAATAGTTTGTGGATTTTTTTCCCTAACATATTCACGTTATTCCCTTACAGAAGCAGCTGATGTAACCAGTTCAATTCCAAACCCTTTCTGTTATCCTGGACTTTCCTAATGGCATACTCTAGAGCAGTGATCGTCAGCACTCGCTGAAATGTGCAAAGGGTAAGCAGTGCCGTCCCGTGTGCACCGTCCTGCAGTAGGAAGAGGTAGAGAGCATACCCGCTAGCAGCTACGAGTGCACTATGGTGCACTATGTTTTCCGCGGGTAAAAGACGCTAGCCCCAGGGTGCTCTGCGCTGAGGACCGCTGCTCTAGAGCAAAAGTTGAAACGTAAAGGAGATAGTGCATCTCTTTGCTTTAGCCCGCAGTAAATTAGAAAAGCGTCAGACAGAAACTGGCCTATACGAAAGAAAAGAGTGGAAGCAAAAAATTAAGGAAAGAAAAGAATGGAAGGACAAAATGAAGGAGAGAAAAGAATGGAAGGTAAAGTGAAAGAAAGAAAAGAATGGAAGGACAGAATAAAAGAAAGAAAAGAGTGAAAGTAAAAAATGAAGGAAAGAAAAGAATGACAGGACAAAATAAAGTAAAAAAAGAATAGAAGATAAAATTAAGGAAAGAGAAGAATGGAGGGACAGAATGAAAGAAAGAAAAGAGTGGAAGCAAAAAATGAAGGAAAGAAAAGGATGGAAGGACAAAATGAAGGAGAGAAAAGAATGAAAGGACAAAATGAAGGAGAGAAAAGAATGGAAGGTAAAGTGAAAGAAAGAAAAGAATGGAAGGACAGAATAAAAGAAAGAAAAGAGTGAAAGTAAAAAATGAAGGAAAGAAAAGAATGACAGGACAAAATAAAGTAAAAAAAGAATAGAAGATAAAATTAAGGAAAGAGAAGAATGGAGGGACAGAATGAAAGAAAGAAAAGAGTGGAAGCAAAAAATGAAGGAAAGAAAAGGATGGAAGGACAAAATGAAGGAGAGAAAAGAATGAAAGGACAAAATGAAGGAGAGAAAAGAATAGAAGATAAAATGAAAGAAAGAAAAGAATGGAAGGACAGAATAAAAGAAAGAAAAGAGTGGAAGCAAAAAGTGAAGGAAATGGAAAGAATAGAAGATAACATGAAGCAAAAAAAGAATGGAAGGACAAAATGAAGGAGAGAAAAGAATAGAAGATAAAATGAAAGAAAGAAAAGAATGGAAGGACAGAATAAAAGAAAGAAAAGAGTCAAAGCAAAAAATGAAGGAAAGAAAAGAATGGAAGGACAAAATGAAGGAGAGAAAAGAATAGAAGATAAAATGAAAGAAAGAAAAGAATGGAAGGACAGAATAAAAGAAAGAAAAGAGTGAATCAAAAAATGAAGGAAAGAAAAGAATGGAAGGGCAAAATGAAGGAAAGAAAAGACTGGAAGGGCAAAATGAAGGATGGAAAAGAATGGAAGGACAAAATAAAGTAAAAAAAAGAATAGAAGATAAAATGAAGGAAAGAGAAGAATGGAGGGACAGAATGAAAGAAAGAAAAGAGTGGAAGCAAAAAATGAAGGAAAGAAAAGGATGGAAGGACAAAATGAAGGAGAGAAAAGAATGAAAGGACAAAATGAAGGAGAGAAAAGAATAGAAGATAAAATGAAAGAAAGAAAAGAATGGAAGGACAGAATAAAAGAAAGAAATGAGTGGAAGCAAAAAATGAAGGAAAGAAAAGAATGGAAGGGCAAAATGAAGGAAAGAAAAGAATGGAAGGACAAAATAAAGTAAAAAAAGAATAGAAGATAAAATGAAGGAAAGAAAAGAATGGAGGGACAGAATGAAAGAAAGAAAAGAGTGGAAGCAAAAAATGAAGGAAAGAAAAGTATGGAAGGACAAAATGAAGGAAAGAAAAGAATTGAAGCAAAAAGTGAAGGAAATGGAAAGAATAGAAGATAACATGAAGGAAAAAAAATGGAAGGACAAAATGAAGGAAATAAACAAAAAACCTGCAGAGAGTAGAGGAAAGACTATACTCAGACAAAAAAAATGTAAATACTCCTCTGTGCAGTTCAGTTATCAGAGAAATCTGTTATCGACAGATTGATATGGGGACCAAGGTTAATAGTAGAAATGTGATTTCTTACCTGCATAAGTTTGGGGGAGATAAGAAACCCGAAGAACTTGAGGGTACGAAGTCCCCCGATTTTGAAGGCCTTCTGCCCCATCGCATAGAACTCATTGGTAGGCTGCTTCAAGGAGTCGACGCCGATCCCAAACGCAGTTGTGGCGATGACGTCACTAGCGTATCTTGTAAACAAGTCTTTGAGCTCGAGAACCAGAACTTCGCCATCTGCAGCAGAAAAGAAGAGGGATGCATTGTTTATGTTGAACAGCCCGCAACCTAAACAAGAAAGCTAGTAGCAGAATTCAGCAGAAACCGCAGACAGTCTTCAATGCTTCTAAACAATAGTCGCATTACTCTTGATCCTTTTTTTTTTAACAATGTAAATGATTGATAAACTGTGATGTCATTAAACTGATACTCTTGCCAACTATTTTTAACCAGGTTTACATTTAGAAGAACATGCTATGGCGTGCTGCACAAGCAGTATGCAAATCCAATCGACTCGGGTTGAATTTCGGGCGAGGAATTTTATACAGGGTGTTTAAAAAATACGGGGCATAATTTCAGGTATTTCCCACATGTAGACAATCAAAATAGTTCATTACAACATGTGTCCGGAAATGCTTCGTTTCCGAGTCATGGCCTTCACAACATTGAAATTCACCGGAACGTTTTTCTTTCCGCAGGTCCTTGTCATTACAGAATATGTTCAAAATGTCCACCTCCTGCTTGAATACAGACCTCATATCGATGTCTCATTGACCTGCGAACACGATTCCAAACTCCAGGAGTATTGCGTATGTCCTCAGAACATGCCACAATTCGATTCCGAAGGGATTCCAAATCAGGCACCGGAGACGAATAAACCAATGATTTTAAATGGCCCCACAAGTAAAAATCGAGAGGGTTCAGATCAGGTGAGCGTGGAGGCCAAGCAATTGGGCCACCTCTACCTATCCATAGATCAGGAAACCTTCGATCCAAGTACCGGCTGAAGTGTGCAGGAGTGCCATCATGCAAGAAGTGGAGTGTCTTCTAAAACATGAGGTATGGTGTTTTCTAGGAAGTTTGTGTGCGCCTGCCCCGTAAATCTGTTTACAAGTACATGGGATCCAACTAATCGATCACCTATGATACCGGCCCAAATGTTGAGGGAGAACCGCACCTGGTGATGAGATGGAACAGTTGCACGTGGGTTTTCATACGCCCATACATGCTGATTGTGGAAATTTGTTATGCCATCTCGTGTGAACTGTGCTTCATCTGTAAATAATACTAAGGCAGGAAAGTTCGGATTTACACCACACTACTGCAAGAACCACTGACACAACCTAACTCGTGCACGGTAATCTGCTGGTGACAGGGCCTGTACACGTTGCAAATGATAAGGATACAATTGATACTCTTTCAACAGTCTCCAGACAGTCGTATGAGGAACATTGACTTGCAACGCTACCCTTCGTGTGCTGATAGGAGTCATGTTCACAGCCTCCAGAATCTCTTCCTGTACTTCTGGAGTTGTAGATCTTGGTCGTCCCCTTCCCAAACCAGGAGAGTTAAATTTTCCATACTCGCACAGACGGTAATGGAGACGTACAAATGTCTTCCGATCTGGACATTGTCGCTGTGGGTACCTCTCCTGGTACAAACGACGAGCCAGCGCAGCATTGCCGTCCGCCTTACCGTACATGAAGTGTATCTCTGCCAGCTCTTGATTTGAATACATGTCGCACAGTCTAACGCCTACACAACACTGAATGTAACCTTCGCCTCGGAATGAACTGTCAGAGTGCCCTCTTAATGTCTCCTTTGACGGCAACGACCTGCGGAAAGAAAAACGTTCAGGTGAATTTCAATGTTGTGAAGGCCATAACTCGGAAATAAAGCATTTCCGGACACATGTTGTAATGAACTATTTTGATTGTCTACATGTGGGAAATACATACCTGAAATTATGCCCCGTATTTTTGAAACACCCTGTATATATCTTCCCTCCCCCAGGGGTAGAATGCACTGTATTTTCCTTATTCTGTGTTTGCCTGATGTCTGAAGTGTTGGCCTTGTGTCGTGCTTGTCACATGATCGGGGAGATTCGCTCTTGACAGTGTAAATGCTGTTTCATAATTTTCTCAAGACTAGGGGTAAAACCCACCAGTGGGCCTAATTGTTAATGCACACGATGGTTATCTGTAGAAACTGAAATTTCAACCGCCTTGGTAGCTCGGTTCGCTAGATTATGATGACCGCGGACCCGAGTTCGAATCTCGACGATGACGGAATTGTATTTCGTCGTTGCACCCTCAAAATTCGCTATATGCATTTAAACAGATTTTTTAGGCGAAATAAAAAACATTATCACTTTTAACTCCCTTGATTTTCAAAGCTACTTTCGGTATAATTTTAAATATTTCTTGAAAAATTACGAAATTATACCGAAAATGGCCTTGAAAATCAAGGGAATTAAAAGTTATAATGCGTTTTTCTTTCTCCCAGAAAATCTGCTTAAATGCACATAGCGGATTTTGGAGCCGCAGCAACGATTTCTAGTGGACGAAGCCAAGTTGTGAACATATTTCTCGAGGTTATTCCTCTGGTTATTATTATTATTACTTACTTACTTACTTACTGGCTTTTAAGGAACCCGGAAGTTCATTGCCGCCCTCGCATAAGCCCGCCATTGGTCCCTATCCTGAGCAAAATTAATCCATTCTCTATCATCATATCCCACCTCCCTCAAATCCATTTTAATATTATCTTCCCATCTACGTCTCGGCCTCCATAAAGGTCTTTTTCCCTCCGGCCTCCCAACTAACACTCTATATGCATTTCTGGATTCGCCCATACGTGCTACATGCCCTGCCCATCTCAAACGTCTGGATTTAATGTTCCTAATTATGTCAGGTGAAGAATACAATGCATGCAGTTCTGTGTTGCGTAACTTTCTCCATTCTCCTGTAACTTCATCCCGCTTAGCCCCAAATATTTTCCTAAGCACCGTATTCTCAAACACCCTTAACCTATATTTCTCTCTCAAAGTCAGAGTCCAAGTTTCACAACCATACAGAACAACCGGTAGTATAACTGTTTTATAAATTCTGACTTTCAGATTTTTCGACAGCAGACTGGATGAAAAATTTTCTCAACCGAATAATAACAGGCATTTCCCATATTTATTCTGTGTTTCATTTCCTCCCGAGTATTATTTATATTTGTTACTGTTGCTCCCAGATATTTGAACTTCTCCACCTCTTCAAAAGATAAATCTCCAATTTTTATATTTTCATTTCGTACAATATTCTGGTCACGAGACATAATCATATACTTTGTCTTTTCGGGATTTACTTCCAAACCTATTTCTTTACCTGCTTCCAGTAAAATTCTCGTGTTTTCCCTAATCATTTGTGGATTTTCTCCTAATATATTCACGTCATCCGCATAGACAAGCAGCTGATGTAACCCGTTCAATTCCAAACCCTCTCTGTTATCCTGAACTTTCCTAATGGTATATACTTACTTACTTACTTACTTACTTACTTACTTACAAATGGCTTTTAAGGAACCCGAAGGTTCATTGCCGCCCTCACATAAGCCCGCCAGCGGTCCCTATCCTGTGCAAGATTAATCCAGTCTCTATCATCATATCCCACCTTCCTCAAATCCATTTTAATATTATCCTCCCATCTACGTCTCGGCCTCCTTAAAGGTCTTTTTCCCTCCGGTCTCCCAACTAACACTCTATATGCATTTCTGGATTAGCCCATACGTGCTACATGCCCTGCCCATCTCAAACGTCTGGATTTAATGTTCCTAATTATGTCAGGTGAAGAATACAATGCGTGCAGTTCTGTGTTGTGTAACTTTCTCCATTCTCCTGTAACTTCATCCCGCTTAGCCCCAAATATTTTCCTAAGCACCTTATTCTCAAACACCCTTAACCTATGTTCCTCTCTCAAAGTCAGAGTCCAAGTTTCACAACCATACAGAACAACCGGTAGTATAACTGTTTTATAAATTCTGACTTTCAGATTTTTCGACAGCAGACTGGATGATAAAATTTTCTCAACCGAATAATAACAGGCATTTCCCATATTTATTCTGTGTTTAATTTCCTCCCGAGTATCATTTATATTTGTTACTGTTGCTCCCAGATATTTGAACTTCTCCACCTCTTCAAAAGATAAATCTCCAATTTTTATATTTTCATTTCGTACAATATTCTCGTCACGAGACATAATCATATACTTTGCCTTTTCGGGATTTACTTCCAAACCTATTTCTTTACCTGCTTCCAGTAAAATTCTCGTGTTTTCCCTAATCATTTGTGGATTTTCTCCTAACATATTCACGTCATCCGCATAGACAAGCAGCTGATGTAACCCGTTCAATTCCAAACCCTCTCTGTTATCCTGAACTTTCCTAATGGTATATACTTACTTACTTACTTACAAATGACTTTTAAGGAACCCGAAGGTTCATTGCCGCCCTCACATAAGCCCGCCAGCGGTCCCTATCCTGTGCAAGATTAATGCAGTCTCTATCATCATATCCCACCTCCCTCAAATCCATTTTTATATTATCCTCCCATCTACGTCTCGGCCTCCTTAAAGGTCTTTTTCCCTCCGGTCTCCCAACTAACACTCTATATGCATTTCTGGATTCGCCCATACGTGCTACATGCCCTGACCATCTCAAACGTCTGGATTTAATGTTCCTAAATATGTCAGGTGAAGAATACAATGCGTGCAGTTCTGTGTTGTGTAACTTTCTCCATTCTCCTGTAACTTCATCCCTCTTGGCCCCAAATATTTTCCTAAGCACCTTATTCTCAAACACCCTTAACCTATGTTCCTCTCTCAAAGTGAGAATCCAAGTTTCACAACCATACACAACAACCGGTAATATAACTGTTTTATAAATTCAGACTTTCAGATTTTTCGACAGCAGACTGGATGATAAAATTTTCTCAACCGAATAATAACAGCCATTTCCCATATTTATTCTGTGTTTAATTTCCTCCCTAGTATCATTTATATTTGTTACTGTTGCTCCCAGATATTTGAACTTCTCCACCTCTTCAAAAGATAAATCTCCAATTTTTATATTTTCATTTCGTACAATATTCTCGTCACGAGACATAATCATATACTTTGTCTTTTCGGGATTTACTTCCAAACCTATTTCTTTACTTGCTTCCAGTAAAATTCTCGTGTTTTCCCTAATCGTTTGTGGATTTTCTCCTAACATATTCAAGTCATCCGCATAGACAAGAAGCTGATGTAACCCGTTAAATTCCAAACCTTCTCTGTTGTCCTGGACTTTCCTAATGGCATACTCTAGAGCAAAGTTAAAAAGTATAGGTGATAGTGCATCTCCTTGCTTTAGCCCACAGTGAATTGGAAACGCTTCTGACAGAAACTGAGATTATTATTATTATTATTATTATTATTATTATTATTATTATTATTATTATTATTATTATTATTATTATTATTATTATTATCATTATTATAGGCTGCTGTGCTGTACTTAGAATATTATGTAATAAAATAATGTTTAGGCCTATGCTATTGAAGCTAAACGACAGCTGTGAACAGTATGGAATAAAGATAAATGTAAGCAAAACGAAGACCATGGTTGTCAGAAGAAAAATAAAGAATGTAAAATTGCGAATTCGAGTTGAGTCAGTAGAATAAGTGGGCAGCTTCAAATACTTGGGATGTAGATCTACTATAGTCTAAGTCAGGCCTGCACAAGGTTTGCGCTCTCCGAGCCGGCTCACAGCTCATGAGCGGAATGCAGATATTAGCTGCGCTCTGTATAAAGGTGGACTGGAAGAAGGGGTGGATCTCGTACAAATTATACACAAAAGAAAGTACTAGTAGGAGTGCTTATGAAATGAATTCCCGTTCAGTGTTTGCAAAACTATCTTGGACTGTTATTAATTAATAAAGAAATATTTATTTTACAGAAGTAATAGAAATTCTATAGCTACTTAAATGTACAATATCATTTTGTTATATTTTTATTTATCAGTACATCAAAACGAGGTTTTATGCTGTTGGCAGCTGAAAGGAACAGTAGCCTACTGATCATAATGAAACATCAGTTACAGATGTTCGATGTCTGCCTTTATTAAAGTTGATTATAGAAAACAGTTGCTCACAAAATATATCAATGTTGAGCCAAACATAGCAATCATTTTCACAGCCAGCCTGTGTAGTCGTGGATATTATTGCTAATATTTAGTCTTGTAAAACTCAACCAGGCTAGTAGTATTATTCAAACGATCTTTAGCCCTTAGGTCACATTGAAGATTAATAAATTCGAGCTGTAAATCGTTAAATGTTAAATGTTACGTTCCGTCTTTTAGATTCCTCCATACTGTACTGTAGCAGTAGGTAAGCAACGTGAAACAGTTACTGAGAATAGGCCTACACACTGCACTCCACTAGATAACTGAGTGGTCGTTTCCCTCTCCTCTACCTATAGCAAGTCTATGTCATTCTGACGTATCTTCCTCTCCGATTCGGCGAGCGGTAAACACCGCTCTCCCGCTCCGAAGGAGCGCGCGCGCTCGTTGAGCGCTGTTTGTGCAGGCCTGGTCTAAGTAGTAATATGAGCTGCTGCCAGGAAGTCAAAAGGAGGATAGCAATGACAAAGAAAGCTTTTGAATAGAAAAAAAGCATGTTCTGCAGGCCTCTGGGAAAATAACTAAGGAAGAGACTAGTGTAGTACATTGTGTGGAGTGTGGCATTGTATGAGACAGAAACTTGGACATTACGACAAAGTGAAAACAAACGACAGGAAGTATTGGAAATGTGGATATGGAGAAGAATGGAGCTTGTGAAATGGACAGACAGAATAAGAAATGAAGCTGTATTGGAAAGAGTGGGTGAGGAAAGAATGACGCTGAAACTGATCAGGGAGAGAAAAAGGAATTGGCTGGGTTACTGACTAGCAGTCTTACTAATAAACCGTGTATAGTTTTTATACGAGACTTAATGCAGAGTTGAGACAAAAAACGTTACTAATAAACCGTGAATAAGCTATGGACGTATAAACAGGCTGTAACTATACAATGGGAATTGCTTTGCAGTAGTTATATACACGAAACCCCTTGTTTTAGCGTTGTATATAGGAAAAAAAATGGCCGCCCCTTTAACAGCTGTTCGTATCGACTGTCATTTTATGATGATGTTTACCTTGTAACCACAGAAGAACAAACCAAAGATTATAGAATTATTAGAATAATATTGCTGTAGCTTGTACTCTTTGACCAAAATGTAGTGTGGTAATCGATTAGAGCCAGTTGTACTATCGATATTTAACACGCCACACTAGAGCGCTCTACCGGATCCAGTAGAGAACCTCAGATATTCTATTACCTTTCGTAACGAAGTAATGACGAAACTATGACGTAGCTGTGTAACAGTTATACTGTTATACACGACGTATGTAGTGATTATTAGTAAGGAATTTATACACGACTTATAAACGAGCTACTCATTGTATAAGTATAAGACAGTTAAACGTCTGTATATAGAGTTTTTATTAGTAAGACCGTAAGAATAAAATGCCTACTGAAGGATGCACTGGAAGGAATAGTGGCCGGGAAAAAAGTTCAGGGCAGAAGAAGATATCAGATGATAGATGACATTAAGATATGTGGATCATATGCGGAGACTGAGAGGAAGACGGAAATGAGGGAAGATTTGAGAATCCTGGGTTTGCAGTGAAGAACCTGCCCTTGGACAGAAAACTATGAAAGAATGAATGTTTGTCATTTTTGTAATTTGCTTGATTCTGTTATTATAGCGTAGGGTCAGCACTATGAAGTAGCGAATGATCGAATTGTATCCCTTTGTGATGTTTCATTGCTATTTAAGGATATAATATTAAGAAAATATTATTAGCATCCGTCAAGTACAGTCAAAGAAAATATTTATCCTTTTATGTATTTATGAATATTCATAAAATCTTGCTTTTGATCATTGCGATATAAATATTACCGGTACTCTAACGTATTACGGCAGTGATGTCAAAGCAAGCGCATTTTTCTGACCTTGACGTCGTGCGCGGGCATCAAGCGCTAAGTATGGAAAGAGGAAGAGTTGTGGATATGAATAAGGAGCCTGTTGGATTAAGAAAACAGTGGTGCACAAACTTCAAACGGAACGTGAAATTTTATGTCGTTATTTTTATATGCCTTCTTTCTGTTTGATATTATCTATATTGTCTGTAAAACAAAAGTACTAACACTGATTTCTTAATATTGCACTTGTGTTTTAAATCTTAATAACATAATAAAAAGTTAAGAAGGAATATTCATATAAATTCCATAGTAGTACAACTATACTGTACTAAATGGATGAAACACATCATTCATAAAGAACGTGATATCCCAAAAAAAGAGATTAAGTATGACATGATAAGTTGGAATTGATATTGATGGTACCTTTAGCCTTATAAAAGTAATCAATAAACTAATCAAAACAATATTACAGTACAAAGTAAAGTTACCTAGGTGCTTTATATGTTTTAAGTGTAACTAATATTCCATAACAAAACCCTTATCGCATTATGCTTTTAAGGTGATATTGGTGAGCAACTTCCTGTCATCAGAATATTAAATTATTTTCTCGAAATGTACTAAAGCTATAGAGCTGACATTTTTACAACACATAGGCACGTATCGTTTGCTTATTATGTAACAGTAGTTGCTTTGTTAATTAATTTCCTTACAAACCATTTCCATGCGAATATTTTTCAAAAGTTTCAATACACTATCTTCAGTAATACGTATTTACGGTATATTAGGTTACGAAAACATTCTGTAAGACTACGAAATAAATAGGTTTATATCTGAAAATTTCACTTTTCTATAAAAAAAAAAGTTGAGAAAATATTTCTTTTGAATAAAAAAAATCAAACTTGTGAAAAATGAACATTAAAATTAAAACTTACGTTCTTATAATGCAGTTATACTTCTCAGACAAATCTAAAAATTAACATGGATACAGTTTTAATAAGTTCTCTTCCCTTTATCCATTGAATCAGTGCTGTCCATCCCTGAATATAGCTCGACCAAGCGGCATATACTACCTCTTTTGCCTGTCTCTTTCCTTTCCGCTGTAAAACGCTCAGGCTCTTCTGGGCTCTAAAGCGCGCGCTTGCTCCTATGGGCATCAATTGACATGCCTGTATTACGGTTTCAGGACTAACTTAATTTCCCGTGGTTTTGTTGTGCTATGAAGTTAAGTACACAGCAACTTTAGATTAGAGATTCAGTTACGCCGTGACATCATCTTACTACCCCAACTATTGTCCTTTCTTTCTCGTTATAATACCAGGAAATTATTCACAGCTTTCTCACTCTCTTCGAAATCGATTGAACATTCGCCTTTGACATTCCCACCATTTCCCCCAAACGTTATGTCTGTTGTACTAAGTGGGAGGTTACAGATCGAATTGCCGCTTTCTACGCCGTGTGGTGCTCGTCACAGATTTATGCGCTTCATCGGCCCAGATCCGAGTCGAATGCTCAGAGTTCAAGGAGGAAGTTCTTATCTTATAGAAAGCCTGCAAATGGTTCATACCTTTCTGAACTTCCAGCCCCTCTTCTGGTTGCTGTTGGTGGCACTGTTCCAAATATTGAACAAGTTGTTGGCAGCATTCCGACACCAGCGGGAACATGGTCTTCAGTTTGCTAGATGTGAAGGCAGGACTCAAGATTGTACGCATATCCTTCCAGCGTTCACCTGAAACAAAGGAACGATGTAGTTGTACAGATACGGAAATAAAATTTAGATTTCTTTTATTGTACACTAACTACCAAAAAGTAATTGGGCACTGTTTTTTGCCCTTTAGAACCTCGTGGTACCACCAGCGAATAGGGATTATAAAGAATGGACACTTCGCGTCGGTACCTTTGATATAGCCGGACTGATTTCAATGACCTTCAAGCCAGCTAAAGCGTCAGATTCTGCTTTCTCCCTAGAGTTGGCGCTGACATCACACCAGCTAGCAGTCGACACAGCGAAAATATAACACATACAATTAATACATCCAGGTACATTATGTACTCAAATAAAATAAATTGGATCCATAAAATAATAAATCCTTCATTAACTGCAATGTTTAGACTCTAGAGTTCCTTTATAATGAGAGTTGAGACGTTGACCCCAACAACGATTAAAATATGTAATGATTTGATAGCGCTGAAAATGGAAAAACAAAACTCTTACGAGAAGTAAAACCATAGGCTATACCTATATTATATTATTATACAAATATTAAACGAATTCGATACTTAATTTTATAATGTATTATATTATTTTATAATATAATGTATTATATCTTAAATATAAAATATTATTATTACAACTAGTTTGTCACTTGAGAAATAAGGAAAAGCTGTTAACTTGAATTTATTTGAAGCAAAGCGTTACTGGATTATGCAAAGACGTTTTATAGTTTATGCAATAAGGTAGGCGATTTTTGGATCCTGTGCCTTAACTCTATTTTCAATTATTATCTTAGCATATGCTCGATTACACTACCTCTAGCGCTTGAAAGTGGAACTAGCCGCTGGCGCACAGAGAAACAAAACACAGGGAAATTCTCTCAGTGTCCATTCTTTATAATCCCTATTCGCTGGTACCACGTCTTGTTGCTATAACAGCAGCCACCCTGTCAGACATGCTCTCCACTAGTTTGTGTAGGATATCCACTGGAATGCGTCGCCATTCCTCTTGCAATATGGCACTCAGTTGGACAATGGAAGTTGGCCCCATGTTTCGGCGGCTACTATGCAGTGTATGCAGACAATAATGTTCACCGGTTGGACTGGCCTGCACAGAGTCCTGATCTCAATCCCATTGAGCACCTTTGGAACGAATTGGACCGGCGATTGAGGTCTCGGGAGATGCGGCCAACTTCCATTGGTCAATCTATTTATTTATTTTAGTAGGTTATTTTACCACGCTTTATGAACATCTCAGGTTATTTAGCGTCTGAATGAGATGAAGGTGATAATGTCGGTGAAATGAGTCCGGAGTCCAGCACCTAAAGTTACCCAGCATTTGCTCGTATTGGGTTGAGGGATCCATTGGTCAACTGAGTGTCATGTTGCAAGAGGAATGGCGACCATTTCAGTGGATAATATGCCTGACAGGTTGGCTGCTGTTACAGCAACAAGAGGTGGTACCACGAGGTTCTAAAGAGACAAAAAACAGTGCCCAATTACTTTTTGGTAGATAGTGTATAAGTTTCACTTACAACACACTGCGCATGTGCAGTAAACAAGAGCACCTGTATGTATGCTACTTGTGGAAAGTTTTGCGAAATTGTTGCCTGCAAACAGGTGGACTCCCATCAAGACTCGCTCCAAATTTTAATTCCGTATCTGTACATGAATCGATGGTAAAATCGATCGAACCAATTCCAAATTAATAATTTTGTTCTATGCTGTTCTAAGTTATAAGTTATAAGGCCTAGAATAGTTATTCGAGAGAACGGCTTACAAACACAAAGACGGACAGGAAATGAGTGCAAGACTTGCGAGAGGAGAATGTGAACAAAAACGTCTCAAGGAGCGTTACATCATTGCAACGCGTTACATTTCGTACTTTCCAAAATATTGGACGTATCAAAAAACTTGTTCTCATTGACTTCAACTATTATTTCTGTAAATTAATGTAATAGATTTCCTTCTATCCTGTACAGTGTGTATGTATATAAAGGGTGCGTCAGAAAGAACGGATGGATTTCAGACTATCGATACGCAACGAGGAGAGAGATATAGTGAGGGGGACCACGACTGTTGGGTCAGCCATAGAATGCAGTTTCAGTTGAGAATATGGTGTTGGTCTGGTGTACAACGTGCTTTCATCGTAGAGGCATTTTTGAAAAATGAAGAGTCTGTGATCGCCACTTAGGACTCATTTCGACATCGGATGCCACGCTAGGATTCCAACTCGGAATACAATTTTGCGGTGGGTGGCTTCATTTCGTATCACAGGTTCAACATTAAAGAAGAAATCACCTGGACGAAATTCTATTGCACTGAGATTATCAGAGGCTACGGTAAGATCTCGCGCCCTGCGACTTCTTTCTTTGGGACCATTTGAAGGCGTAAGTTTGTAAACATCGATCACATACACTGGACGAACTGAAGACAGCGATTCGTGAAGAAATCGTGGCAATTGCACCAGCTATGACTGTGAAAGTGATGGCGAACATCAGAAAACGCCTCGATGCCTGTATTGAAAGCCAAGGACATCATATGGATAATGTTGTTTTCCATAAATAAACTGCATGTATTGGTGAATATGTTGATAACAATAAATTTTTGATTTGATGAATCTTTACAATTTTCTTGCCATGTGAAATCCATCCGTTCTTTCTGACGCACGCTGTATATATATATATATATATATATATATATATATATATATATATATATATATATACATATATATATAATTTAGATATTGTAATAAATGGAGACATATATTTCTACTAAGACTGAAGTTGTTTCAATGCTAAACTAGTTTCTCTATACCAAAATAGCATAGGAAGATAATATGGCAGTTGAAGGAAGTCACAAACGTCATAGAAGTCTATTCCAAGATTTCATCTGATTGTAAAAGTCTCATTTGGCGGTGATATAATTACATTAAAGTTTAACATTTATTTTCTTCAACGTAATTTAACAGAAGGAAAAGTTCAACAATGAGTTTTAATTTTAGTTAAGAGCAGTTAATTTACGTAAACTTAATGCAAAATAATGTATCTCGGTTATGAAATTGAAGTTCTCGAATAGTAAGTAGGAGCCATTCACGTGAACTTTGTGAAACTTGAAATAGACTAACTTAAATATAAGGAGTTCCACGTACTTGTTTCTCATGAAGTTGATGCAACTTAAAATAGAGTATAACAATGGAGTTCCACGTAGAGATAAGTGGATTATTTATGTAAATTTAAAGTACCGGTAAGTTAAAATAGACCGAGTTCAATACTTGAATTAGGTTTAATAAGTGTAATTATCTTACGTAAACTTAATGCAAATTAAAATGGACAGAGGATAGCATTGTACTTGTACGTACAGTTAAGAGGAATGCATTTGCGTAGACTTAGTGCAGTTTCAAATAGATCGAGGACGTCATTAGAAACAAATTACATAAACTTAATACATATTAATATGTAATATAGATATAGGCTAGTTTAACATTGAAGTTCGAGTATAGTTAAGTCAACTCCATTTACGATGAAAGAGTAATGGAACGGAGAAAAATTCTCTCCGGCGCCGGGATTTGAACCCGGGTTTTCAGCTCTACGTGCTGATGCTTTATCCACTAAGCCACACCGGATACCACCCCGGCGTCTGACAGAATCGTCTCAGATTAAGCTCCAACTCTTGGGTTACCTCTAGTGGCCGCCCTCTGCACTACGTCATAGATTCTATGAACGTAGTACCGAAGTCCACACATGTGACGCAGAATATCTGCATGGAAATATCATATGTACTTCGGTACATTAAAATAAAATAAAAAAATAAAATAAATAAAATAAACAACTCCATTTACTTTAAATTAATGTAAATCACGTGAACTTAATGCAACATAATGTATATAGAGCATAGCATTGGAGTCATACTTGCGGTTAAGTGGGAGCCATTTACATAAATTGTATGAAACTTAAAACAGGTACGGTGCTATGCATAGACATTTCGCTAGCCCGCGCTACGAGCGTGCTAAACTAGCCCTGGCTATCGACTGATTACTTGTACAGGAGTCATATCATATCATATCGCTAACACTGGTTTATGAATACGAAAAACGTTAGTTCGCTGATCATCCATCGGAAGCCCGCGCTAAGAATGTCTATGAATCCGGCCCATAGAGCTTAACAATGGATTTCCACTTACAGTTAAGCGAAATCCATTTATGTAAACTTTATACAACCTAAAACAGATAAGAGTTTAACATTGAGTTCCACGTACAGTTAAGTGGAATCCACTTGCGTAAACTTAATGAAACTTAAAATATACCAAGCTTATGATTGGAGTTTGACGTGCCATTAAATTGAATAGCCTACATTAAGCTTAACATAACATGAAGTAAAGCAGAATTTAGCACTAAAAAATCAAATGGAAATCTTTGAAATAAACCAGTCGTAATTTGAGAACAAGTTCAATTACGATTTAATATTATACAGAGTAAATCGTAAGTAATGTCATTAATTTCAAAGGGTTATTCTTTGAGATACTTCAAACAAAAAGGGTTTAATACAATTTTGCTCGTTTCTGCTTCCTTTTCGAGATAAAAATTGTTTTGTATGAAACATTTCATAGTTTGTTTTGAGGAAGTCATAGATTTAAATCCCAATATGCTCAGTAAATTTAAGAGAACAGTGGATTACGATAATAAATGATTGAAAGAATTTTAGTTTTGTTCTTTAAATGTGCAGAAATTTTATACGAAGTAATGTAACTTTCGTCCTGAAAAGAAATTTAAAAATTATGATGGTTGGAAAAGTTTTTTGAGGTACTTCCGTTTCCGCTAATGATCTTATGGATAATCAATATTGCATTACCGCTCCATAAGAAAATTCCGGGAGACTGAAGCGAGGTTTTTAATCAGAAATAAAGCATTTCTACTAGGTAATGAATATTTCTCATAATTTTAAGTCATTACGCCTTGTGTGCATGTATTCTTGGGAATGTTTATTACAGTCCACGTCACCGTTTTTGGCGTGTGAAATAAGTAATGGGAACGTTAAGTACGAGTGTTTTACCTTTGTAGCAGTCAGTCTGACAACTGTGTTTGACAAAAGGCTGATGTGACGTGTATAGGGAGTAGTACCATTCTCAGCTGCACTAGCAACATGCTCACAAACTGGACACTATACTCTAGGACACACGCGAAAAACGTTGGCGAGTATTATAACATATAGGCTATGCTAATGAGGCCGCTGCAAAGCCCACATACTCACCCGACAGGTTGTAGAGCGACTTTCCCCATATGGGTTCGGTCGCTTCGCTGAAGAAAGACTTGTGGTCTGTGAAGTGGTCGAAGTCCTTCACCAGGACAGTCTTGATGACCTCAGGGTCCCTGAGGACGAACACTGGCTGCATGAAGCTGAAGGTTCCTCCATAGGGGTGATCCTTGAGCTCTCGGTACGTTCTCAGGATGTAGTCTGGGAAGTATTCTTTGTTCTTGCTGCATATCGCGGGCCTCATGTTGCCGAAGAACGGCACAGGCTTCAGGTAGGGCACATTTCTCTTCTTGAAGTGGCCGTGGTTCCTCGTGCCCCATAGGTATAACACAAGTATAACGGCGACTATGAGAATAGCCCAGTCTGTGAGCCCCCAATCCCAGTCGATGATCATCTGTACAACAAAGAGAATGACTTGTTTTAATATGTTATAATTACAGTTGATGCTTAATAGAGAATTACTGTTTTACTTTCTCACTACATGGAGAATTACTATATTACTTTCTCATCATATGAAGAATTACTGTTTTAATTTCTCATTACATGGAGAATTACTACTTATTTATTTATTTATTTATTTATTTATTTATTTATTTATTTATTTATTTATTTATTTATTTATTTATTTAACCTGGTAGAGAGGAAACCAGGTGCCCGGGTTCGAATCCCGGTCAGGGCAAGTTACCTGGTTGAGGTTTTTTCCGGGGTTTTCCCTCAACCCAATACGAGCAAATGCTGGGTAACTTTCGGTGCTGGACCCCGGACTCATTTCACCGGCATTATCACCTTCATATCATTCAGACGCTAAATAACCTAGATGTTGATACAGCGTCGTAAAATAACCCAATAAAATAAAAAAAATAAGGCCATCAGGCCCCCTCTACCAGGGGATTACAACTACAATATTAAGAATACAATTACAATTATAATTACGATTAATATTAAATTTACAAATACAATAAAAATCAAATACTAAAAGATTAAGGGTGTTATTCATAGACATTTCGCAGCACGCGCTACGAGCGTATTAAGCTAGCCTCGGCTATCCACTGGTTACTAGTACAGAATTCAAATCATATCCTATCGCTAACACTGGTTTATGAATACGAAAAACGGTGGTCATCCACCGGAATCCCGCGCTGAAAATGTCTATGAATACGGCCCTAACTGATTAATAAAAACTAGACAGTTTATTGTAAAAGTTACGAAGAGAGAAACATTTTTTTTATTAATTAAGTAAAAAATTAAACCTACTCCACACCAATAAGAAAATGCTCAATAAGTTCGCTTTTGAACGCTACTAAATTCCGACAGTCTCTGATGTCACTGGGTAGGGTATTCCACAAGCGCGAGGGCAGCCAATGCATTGTCATAACAAAATCCATAAACAAAAAGCATATCTGCATATTCACTATGCGAATACACGAATTAAATGTCAAGTGAACGTGTATTTAGTTGTGTGTGTTACGCAAGCGTTGTGGTGCTCAAATGTTGCCGTGTGCAAAAGACCTGGCTTAACACGTCAAGTATTGTACACGGAACTGCAAGACGTACCAGTCCGAAGTCCGAAGAATTACTGTTTTAATTTTTCATTGCATTGAGAATTACTGTTTTACTTTCTCATGGAATGAAGAATGTCTCTTTTACTTTCTCATTGCAACAGGAAATACTGTTTTACTTTCTCATTGAATGAAGAATTTCTCTTTTACTTTCTCATTTGAACACGAATTACTGTTTTGTTTTCTCATTGAATGAAGAATTTCTCTTTTACTTTCTCATTGCAACAAGAATTACTGTTTTACTTTCTCATTTAATGAAGAATTTCTCTTTTACTTTCTCATTGCAACAAGAATTACTGTTTTACTTTCTCATTTAGTGAAGAATTTCTCTTTTACTTTCTCATTACAACAAGAATTACTGTTTTTACTTTCTCATTGAATGAAGAATTTCTCTTTTACTTTCTCATTACAACAAGAATTACTGTTTTACTTTCTCATTTAATGAAGAATTTCTCTTTTACTTTCTCATTACAACAAGAATTACTGTTTTACTTTCTCATTGAATGAAGAATTTCTCTTTTACTTTCTCATTGCAACAAGAATTACTGTTTTACTTTCTCATTGAATGAAGAATGTCTCTTTTACTTTCTCATTGCAACAGGAAATACTGTTTTACTTTCTCATTGAATGAAGAATTTCTCTTTTACTTTCTCATTTGAACAGGAATTACTGTTTTGCTTTCTCATTGAATGAAGAATTTCTCTTTTACTTTCTCATTGCAACAAGAATTACTGTTTTACTTTCTCATTGAATGAAGAATTTCTCTTCTACTTTCTCATTGCAACAAGAATTACTGTTTTACTTTCTCATTGAATGAAGCATTTCTCTTTTACTTTCTCATTGCATCAAGAAATACTGTTTTACTTTCTCATTGCATCCAGAATTGACTTTTACTTTCTCTTTGCATGGAGAATTACTGTTTTAGTTTCTTATTGCATGAAGAATTTCTCTTTTACTTTCTCATTGCATCAAGAATTACTGTTTGCTTTCTCATTGCATTCAGAATTTACATTTACTTTCTCGTTGGATGGAGAATTACTGTTTTAGTTTCTTATTTAATAGAAAATTACTATTTTACTTTCTCATTTAATTGAGAATTGTTTTACGTTTTCATTGTATGCAGTATACAGTATAGTAGTAGAGGCAAGACCTATCCTGTAGTCTTAAAAGTTCGCCCATCCCTACCTTTACATTTGCATACCTATATCCAAAGTCTAACGGTTGGGGAAAAATTAAGGGGAGAAATACTGGTACGTCTTGCAGTTCCGTGTGCAATACTTGACGTGTTAGGCCAGGTCTGTTGCACACGGCAGCATTTGAGCACCGCAACGTCTGCGTAACACACACTACTAAATACACGTTCACGTCACATTTAATTCTGGTATTCGCGTAGTGAATATGCACACATGCTTTTTGTTTATGGATTTTGTGACGGCAATATATTGACTGCTGTTGAGAGAATACAGACGACGTTTTTCCAATCGAAGGGTTGCATCTAGCTGTGAGTTTTCCCGTGTTTAACGGGTGTATTATCTACAATTAGAAAGCTAGCAAGTGTTTCATTGAGGTTGGAAAGAAAACCGGTACCGATACCTGATATGAATTTACAATTCATGAAATTCACCTAAGGACAACCTTAATAATTCGTCGTGTGTAGTTATTTTATTTTCTTACTGAGTTTGTACCTAATTATGAACTAAACTTACTGGAACAGTATAAGATGCTACATTTTCAATAATGTGTCATATCACAATTTTCTAAAGCGTAGAAATCTACATATATAATTTGAACTGGTAATGGAAATTACGGGAAAACGGCTGAACGGATTTTAATAAATGACCCCTCATTTTGAAGCTTGGAACCCAAAGTTTTTCAGAAAAATAGTAGTTTTCAGTGAAATGTCAATTTTCCTACATCATTTTCCTATTTTCCAAAATCCATCTTTCGTCAGTTTTGAGAACTAATTAATTGCATTTCAGAATAAAACAAAACACACACTACAATAAAAAAAAACTATTACACGAAGGCCATGACCTATAGGATTGCTGACATAGAGTTCAGATGGCTCAGATTCTTTCACATCATAATGCCAATATGTCGATCTTCATTTATGTAATTTTTTATAACTTATAAAAAATAATTTACAGGTCTGATTCTCTGGTCTGTAGTTTTTCGAGTACAGCTGTGTATTGGATATTAAGAACTACAAAACTTAAGAATGTTTTCTGACATTATTACCATTAAAAATATTATTATAGTTAATGCAACACATAATGGTTTACTGATGATATGAAACTGAAACCTTTTGGGGCTTTAAGTAAGTAGACGCAGAGAAAGAATATTTTATATTAGATCTTCATTTCTATAATTTACTGAGTAACGGCTATATATATATATATATATATATATATATATATATATATATATATATTACTGAAAACTATAAAACTTACGTAAGGTAACAATATTGTTATTAAAAATGAAATACTTTTATAGTTATTAATCAAGTAGTGTGGGTCTTTTTTCATATATTTAATGGCAGTGTGATATAGATATTTATATGTCTGATTCTCTAATTTTCCTTTGTAGTAATTGAGTCATGCTTGCTATTTTAGCTGAGTCTTTAAACTACATCAAAATTAATTTCATATTTCTTTGGTTTAATCTATTAGATTTGTGATCGCTGCCTAGCATATTTTGTTAGGGAAAATAGCAGGCCATTTCACTTCTTGCTACCGTGATGAGTAAGTTTATTTCCCGCAACCAGCAACGAATGAAACACTGAAACTGCTAACGATTTACGATGGACAATTTTATTTAGGACGTATATAAGATTCTACAACTATGACATATCATTCGTTTCATTTTCCGCATCTCAGCAATAGATTCCTCATAACAGCCTATATTACAGAAAATATACGGGATAACATTCATTGTTACACAGATTAATCCAGCAATATTTGGTAGATCAGTATTGTCTGGGAAATAGCTATTGCATTACTCCCATATGAAAAACTCGCTGATCGTCCTGACATTGTTACTTGCGATTTCGCATTGAAACTCAAGAACTGAAGACGGATAGGTTCAAGGTAAAGTATTTGGCATAAAAAACATTCAGACGGAGAATGTTTCACTATTATGGAAGCAAATAACTTTCAAAATGTCTGGTATTTTTCATTGAAAATAAATCTGAACAATTTTTATTTGAACTTCTTATGGACTCAGTTTACAGTATTTGTTGCACAAGCCACTAGTACGTCTATAATGCCTCTATCAATTTAAAAGTTCGCCTATCAATAACTTCCCAACTTTTACATTCCGTACATAGGTAAATCGTTGTAGATTATCTCAAACACTACACTATCCTGAATTATTTTAAATTCCTTCTGAGAGACCCTGTATTAATGAAACACGAATTAGAACCTGGCTCAATGCGACAAATTTTTGGTAGTGATAAATATTAAGGGAAGTCTATGAGTGATAGAAGCCTTGGGAATTTTCTAATCATTTCTATTGCTGGTCAAAATTTATATATCTTAGCTGTGATCCTTTGAACGAGGCTAAACGGTTTATTTTTACAGCTTCCGCCCACTTCAGAAATTGATTTATCTACACTGCTGTACTAGGATAGTATAGAATAGTCTGCCTAAGTTTGGAGGTAATTTTGCTGAATTTCCTTATTTTATGTAGGAAGGTAATGAAGAAGGGACAATTGAATCCTATAGATTCAAAATCCTCTACATCCATTTTCACAAATTAAAGGATTTTGACAGTAACTGGTGGCAAATAGGGGGAATTTTCAACCTAACAGTGACTTTTAACAAGCTTTTTGCTATAAATTCGGTGGCTTTTTGAATTCAAACTATATAAATCATTAGAATTCATTCTTAGCAAGTAATATGTGGGCATCACTCAATTATGAACAAAATGGTCTTTAGGAGGTTTTGAATCTAGAGAATTCAATTATACGAATTGTTAGTGCTTTTTTATGCAACGAAATATCAGTCACAAATTTTATTTAAACAAAAATTGCATTTGCATGTCTAAATTCTAAAATATTAAAGTTGAGTGGAAATTTATAAAACAGTTATATTACCGGTTGTTCTGTATAGTTGTGAAACTTGGACTCTCACTTTGAGAGAGGAACAGAGATAAAGGATGTTTGAGAATAAGATGCTTAGGAAAATATTTGGGGCTAAGAGGGATGAAGTTACAGGAGAATGGAGGAAGTTACACAACACAGAACTGCACGCATTGTATTCTTCACATGGCATAATTAGCAACATTAAATCTAGACATTTGAGATGGGCAGGGCATGTAACAAGTATGGGCGAATCCAGAATAGTACATTATGCAACGAGCCTATAATGGTAGTAATTAAGACGCGAGTATGTTTGTTTATGAAACGAACGAAAGCAATTTTCATAATTTTCATACGAGCGTCTTAATTACCATTATAGGCAAGTTTCATACGTCTTTTTATGCTCTACTATATTTCTAACTTGAAATTATTCATAAGTAGCCTATTCATGTTATGGTTATCTAAGTGAAGAGCGGAACTGACCTTTTAAATTGTGAGATGTGCGTAGACGCGCAAGTATTGATTTTTTCCGAGGGACAAATGTCATTGACCTTGATATAATCTAGAGAATAACATGAACATTAATATTGATATAACCTGGAAATTGATTTAGAATTGAAAAACGAGATGAAAAATTGAATTTATTTGAATATTATTTACAAATAACGCTAATTATTATAGTAACAGAACATAACCTTCTGCGACAGTATTGGATTTCCAGCCTCCGTGACTTTCCGCTAATTGACTTTCGGTTGCATATCCGAGAATAATCGATACTTGCGGTTTTATAATGGTACAATGGTGATTTCTCATTGGCTGAACAACTGAACTATAATGAATAAGTGTCTTTAATGAGGTGCATTAAAGGGCTACTACCAGGTGTATAATTACTACATTTCGGCATAGTCGAGTATAAATGCATATAGAGTGTTAGTTGGGAGATCGGAGGGAAAGAGACCTTTGGGGAGGCCGAGACGTAGATGGGGGAATATTATTAAAATGGATTTGAGGGAGATGGGATATGATGATAGAGACTGGATTAATCTTGCAAGGGATAGGGACCGATGGCGGGCTTATGTGAGGGCGGCAATGAACCTCCGGATTCCTTAAAAGCCATTTGTAAGTAAGTGGAAATGGCAGATTCGTGTGAAAATCGCGAACAGTATTATCGCGAAAGAGTGATATTTATTGAACGCATAGGAAATCATTTTTTTTTTTTTTTTTAGAAATTTCACTTCAAATAATGAAAAATTATCATTACACACGATTCTAATCACAGGAGCAGAAAATAACAAAACACTTCGGAATATGTATGATAAGAACTTTCTTGTGTTAAATTTTAACGTACCTTGTTAACAAATAACACTCTACAAAAACATCTCCACACACAAACAACACAAACAATCAAATACAACCACACAGGCGTATACAAACTCAAATGTAACACCTGTAACAACTTCTACATAGGACAGACAGGCAGATCATTTCAAACACGTTACAAAGAACACATCACAGCCATAACAAAATTACAAAACACTTCCACATATGCAGAACACATCACAAATGCCAACCACACCTATAGAGACATCAACACAGACATGGAAATACTGCACATCCAACCAAAAAACCAGAAACTAAACACACTAGAACAATATGAAATATACAGACACACGAAAACACACCCCAACGATATTCTCAACACACAACTCAATTTCAAAACACACACACTCTTTGACTCTACACTACGAACGCACCCACACAGGAAACAAGACCAACAACGACCAGTTACGAAGATGACCAAAAATAGGTCGAAACATGTTAACAAGGTACGTTAAAATTTAACACAAAAAAGTTCTTATCATACATATTCCGAAGTGATACAGTGTTAAAAGTTGTGTAATCAAGATGTACAGGGACATCATTTTATTTGTACTAACATTTTTAATATTAACCTGGCTATACCTTTAGAGAACGGGAAACACAGTTTGCTATCCCCTTCCACGACTGTAGTTCGGTGATACTGGCGTAAAACACAAACAAATCACTCTACTAGGTATAGGAGGGAAGAAAAGTAGTTAATCCATTTTCGTAAACTAGGAAATATCCGATTTTGAGTTTATAATTTTCATTAAGTTTTTGTTTAATAAAAATACAGTACTGTATTAAGAATAAGTGTTTTTACTCACGAACTGAGCTGTCCATGTGAACATATTCATTATGCAATGTATATTATACTGTCTACAGCACATAAGCGTACAATTTAGAAAAAGAAGTTAAATTAAAAAATAATCGTAATATGAATATTTAAACACATTTTTTAAAATGGTGGCTGTTCATTTCGATACAGGCTTCAGTTCTTTTGTGCATATTATCGCACTATAGACTATTGTACTTAATTCCAATTACCACTTTCGTTCTTCGTATTAGTAACTCATGTTGAAATAATTCTGTACCTACTCTATAAAAGAGTACCTTACGTACTGTAAATTCAATCTTCACTTCTGCCCGACCCGCACAGATAAAATTACTCAGACATGTTATCTACTGTCCGTCCAAGTGGTTATGCCGCAGGATCGTAGAAAGAGGGGAAATTACGTGGCAATTACTTAATGAGGCCCTTTTATTTAAATAATTTAAAACAGCTGTATAATATTACGAAAACATCCAATTCCTAAGACCGCCCAGCTTTTACAGAGGGGGGAGCAGAAGCAGGTGGGGGAAATCGGGATGCAACGTAGGCAAACGGACAGTACCTGTGCGAAAATATGATTCAATATTGAAAGCTCTTTAGTCACTGGAAAACACGAACATATTTCTGGAACGTACTATACTCACTAACTCAGTGCTGTTTACTTCATTAGTAGAAGGGGTGGGAGTGAAGTGCATTAAAAAACTCAGGTACAATAAAAATTGAAGTAAAAATAAAATGATGTCCCTGTATAACAAAACATGATCTATCATCATCTCATGAAATTAACTGTGAAACACCCGAGCGGCGGAAGTTCTTCAAACATACGAGTATAACCACGAATATTCCTGCAGCTGTCACCAACGCCAGAATCTTCACGTATAGTACGATGAAAGAGAAATGTAATAAGACGTCATAAAGTTACGTACTTTTCTCCCTAAATCGCGAAGTACAATGCCAAATCTTTTAGTAGCTGCACTGAACCCCGACACTTACCTCGCAGTCCGCGGTGTCTGGGAACTCAGGAGACGCTCCCTGCACTAGCTGGCAGCTTCCGAGAGCTTTTCCAGCTTGGGAAGCGATCGCACCCCCGCTACGGAGCCGTTACGTCATGGAGCAACAATCCTGCCATCTGCTGTACGCCCCGCCTCTATTGATGAAACATCAGCTTAACACTTACTCACTTCTCTGGGCTCGAGAAAAACCTATTGTTGCAACATACTGATGAACATTTTCGGGAAATTTTTAAATCTGAGAGTATTCCCCGTATTAAGCAGTTTTACTAAGCATATTGATTTTGATAAAAATTTTATGCTCGACCATGCCGAAATGTAGTAATTATACACTTGGTAGCAGACCTTTAATGCATGTCATTAAAGTACACCTACTCATTAAAGGTCAGGTCTTTCAGCCAATGACGACTCAGGTTACAACTGTTCAGCCAATGACAGGTCAGCTTTCTACCGTTATAAAACCGCAAGTATCGATTATTCTCGGATATGCAATCGAAAGAGAATTAGCGAAAAGTCACGGAGGCTGGAAATCCAATACTGTCGCAGAAGGTTATGTTCTGTTACTATAATAATTAGTGTTAATTGTAAATAATATTCAAATAAATTCAATTTGTCATCTCGTTTTTCAATGTCTAATTTAATTTCAATGTTATCTCTGTAGGTTCTTATGGCCTAGCAAGGTAATGTCGACATCTGTTCCTCGGAAAAAATCAATACTTTCGCGTCTGCGCATATCTCACAACATACGGAACATTGATCCAGGTCAGATACAATAAAATTAATAATATCAAGTTAGAAATATGATCGAGCATAAAAAGTCGTATGAAACTCGCCTATAATGGTAATTAAGAAGCTCGTATGAAAATTATGAAACTCGCTTGCGCTCGTTTCATAAATATCCATACTCACTTCTTAATTACCTTCATTATAGGCTAGTTGCATAATGTACAATTTTACTGTACTGATAAAATTATAAATTTTACTGAAAATATTCAGTTTATTAGGCATTTCTTTTTTTTACATTATTGATTTTACTAATGTAAGTCTCAGAAGAGTACTGACATAATGATAAATTTTCCTGAAAATATTTTCCTTTGTTAAACACTTTTTTTAATACATCTTGTTTACACAACTTTTAACACTATACCGCTTCGGAAAACGTATTATTTGTCTTTCTTGTGTTAAATTTTATATTACCTTGTTAACATGTTTCAGCCTGCTATTAGCCACCTTCAGAACTGGTTGGTGCTGGTCTTGGCGCCTTTTGTTTTGTTTCCTGTGGGGGTGTGTTAGTGTAGTGTAATGTGGAGTCAAATAGTGTGTTCTGAAATTAAGTTGTGTTGAGAATTTCATTTCAATGTGTTTTTGTGTGTCTGTACATTTCGTATTGTTCTAGTGTGTTTAGTTTCTGGTTTTTGGTTGAATGCGTAGAATTTCCATGTCTGTGTTGATGTCTCTGTGGGTGTGGTTAGCATTTGTGATGTGTTCTGCATATGTGGAGGTGTTTTGTAATTTTGTTATGGCTGTGATGTGTTCTTTGTAACGTGTTTGAAATGATCTGCCTGTCTGTCCTATGTAGAAGTTGTTACAGGTGTTGCATTTGAGTTTGTAAACGCCTGTGTAGTTTTTGTTCGTTTGTGTTGTTTGTGTGTTGATTTTTTTTTTTTTTTGTAAAGTGTTGTTTGTTCTGTATGCGATGTTGTAATTTAATTTCTTGAATGAGGTTGCAATCTTGCGTGGTTTTTGTTTTCGTATGTTAGTGTGATGTATTTTTGGTGTTCTTGTGTTTGTGTTGTATTCTTATGTTTTTTGTGATTATGTTTTGTCTTTCTTATTATGTTGTCTATTATGTTAGGGTTGTATCCGTTTTCTTGTGCTATGTATTTGATTGTGCTTAGCTCTTCTTTGTAGTCCTGTTGGTTCATAGGTATGTTGACTAATCTGTGTATCATTGTTCGGAATGCAACTTGTTTGTGTTGTCTTTTAACTTTTTTTTTAGTTTGTTTATTTTACTAAGTTTTATAATGACTTGTTTTTATATAATTATAAATTATTCTGGAAAATTTCCTTTTATTAAGCTTTTTTCAATTAGTCTTAGAATAATAAAATTATTCTACTGTTGAACGATAAATTTTCATAAAGTAATTCCCCCCTGTCCATGTATTGTGGGTCCCTATCACCACGGCATGGCGCGTCTTCAGGTTGCGGATAGAGGAGACGACCTCCTGATATGGAGGGTAGCTGCGAATATATTGAATAAGCAGTCGTGGACAGCCGATAAGGGGTGGTCCTCCAGCTTGGGGGTTGGGCGAAGGGCTAACAACCCATCACCGTAAAAAAACAGCTTGTTACGAATCCCTACAATAAGCCTCGGAATAGGACTGAATCTTGCACAGGATAGGGACCGCTGGTGGACTTATGTGAGGGCGGCAATGAACCTTCGGGTTCCTTAAAAGCCATTTGTAAGTAAGTAAGTAATTCCCCCCTGTTAAGCAATCTTTTAACCTGTTTATTTTACTAGTTTTATTATTTTATTCATGCAATTGTACATTTTCCTGAAAATGTTCTTCAATTTAACCGCTACCTCCATTAAGTACCTATGTGAAGAAAAAATTGAAACGAGCCATAGTTGTGCAGGAATGGCCTCAGCGTTCTTTGTTTAGACGAAGATTCTTTTTCCCGGGCGGGATAGGAATTCTGAGGCGGGCCTAGCTGGAAGAGAAGTTGAGATCCTAGGAACAAAACAAGTAAAATGAGGGTCGGTATAAATAGTCAGTCTATTGAGTGCACCGAAATAAACTAACTTCCACTTCCGTAGCCCTCATCCGGGGTTGCGTGTCGACAGACGGACACCGCTCCAGTCTGGAAATCTTCTCTCTCCCCATGAGATAGTAGTAAAAAAATACCTCCTTAGATTTGTTTTTCTCTCTATATAGCCCTTTGCGGGACGTAAACTCCTGCATCATTTTACACAAACCAAGTTCATGCAAACAAATTTATAAAAAATGAATATGAGGAGAAACATTAAAAGGTACGCGAAAACGTGTCCTTGCGTGGGAGATCGAGGTTGAGGAAAACTGAATATGCGAGCTCCAAGCCTGTTGGCCACTCGTCTCACTCCGAGTTTCGCGTTCCACTGAAGGAATTTTAGATAATTTTGAAGGGGAAGCCGAAAATGGACGTAATCCAATACCTATTACATGGATAAATATATAATAGGATGCGAAACTTACTGAGTTTCCCGTAACACATGCTATAGGCGCTAATGTAGAAATTGATCTTGATGCCACCTGTTGGGCGGTGGAGAGCTTATTACATCTAGCAGCGCACCAAGTAGCGAAAATAAAAACTAATTCCTCCATGCATTTAGCAGCGCACCTGGTGAAGAAGATGTTAAACTATGCATAAAGTATTCCCTCCCACCCTTCAGCCCAACAACACTATTCTCAAACTATCCCAATTTGAAAATTCTTACCGGAGCCAACAGGAAGATAAAAGAGACGACCTATTTTACACTACCAAATTAAAATACAACCAGACAAAGATAGAAAATAAAGCAAAAGGTTAGATAATTGGGATTGTATTCTTTGGGTATTTAGTGTACAGCGCAATGGAAAAGTCTGCAAAAACTACTTAGATAGTTCAATTTATTCTATTACTATTACTTTACAATACATTCAACAACATTATTTTTATAACGTCCATAAACATCACTGTTTAACATGCACTGCTTATACACACACATAGTATAACTTATTGTTCACTTATTGGCAAGTTTCTGGCTGCTATTTTGTCTTCTCGAGCAACGTCTCGAACGAACGGATAAATAGAGAATTCTGGGTAATGTACTCAACACGTAATTCTAATGTTCACCACCTACGATATAGGGCGCTGATCATCTTATTTGAGCCTCCAGCCGTCAGATGGTGCTGACCGCAGTTTCGCATCCTATTGTATATTTATGCATGCCTATTACGTAAAAAGGAGAAGAATGAGGGGCGAAGCAAGGTAGAAACTCCAGATCCGTAATCTTGCCCAGTTTATCCACTTTCTTGTTTCTCAGGTATACAGGGTGTTTCAAAAATACGGGGCATAATTTCAGGTATGTATTTCCCACATGTAGACAATCAAAATAGTTCATTACAACATGTGTCCGGAAATGCTTTATTTCCGAGTTATGGCCTTCACAAAATTGAAATTCACCGGAACGTTTTTTCTTTCCGCAGGTCGTTGCCGTCAAAGGAGACATTAAGAGGGCACTCTGACAGTTCATTCCGAGGCGAAGGTTACATTCAGTGTTGTGTAGGCGTTAGACTGTGCGACATGTATTCAAATCAAGAGCTGCCAGAGATACACTTCATGTACGGTAAGGCGGACGGCAATGCTGCGCTGGCTCGTCGTTTGTACCAGGAGAGGTACCCACAGCGACAATGTCCAGATCGGAAGACATTTGTACGTCTCCATTACCGTCTGTGCGAGTATGGAAAATTTAACTCTCCTGGTTTGAGAAGGGGACGACCAAGATCTACAGCTCCAGAAGTACAGGAGGAGATTCTGGAGGCTGTGAACATGACTCCTTCTATCAGCACACGAAGGATAGCGTTGCAAGTCAATGTTCCTCATACGACTGTCTGGAGACTGTTGAAAGAGTATCAATTGTATCCTTATCATTTGCAACGTGTAGAGGCCCTGCACCAGCAGATTACCCTGCACGAGTTAGGTTCTGGCAGTGGTTCTTGCAGCAGTGTGTGTAAATCCGAACTTTCCTGCCTTAGTATTATTTACAGATGAAGCACAGTTCACACGAGATGGCATAACAAATTTCCACAATCAGCATGTACTGTATGGGCGTATGAAAACCCACGTGCAACTGTTCCATCTCATCACCAGGTGCGGTTCTCCCTCAACATGTGGGCCGGTATCATTGGTGATCGATTAGGCAGGCGTACACAAACTTCCTGGAAAACACCATACCTCATGTTTTAGAAGACACTCCACTGATCAATCGTCAACACATTCACTTCTTGCATGATGGCACTCCTGCATACTTCAGTCGTACGGCTCGCCGGTACTTGGATCGAAGGTTTCCTGATCGATGGATAGGTAGAGGCGGCCCAATTGCTTGGCCTCCACGCTCACCTGATCTGAATGCTCTCGATTTCTACTTGTGGGGCCATTTAAAATTATTGGTTTATTCGTCTCCGGTGCCTGATTTGGAATCCCTTCGGAATCGAATTGTAGCATGTTCTGAGGACATACGCAATACTCCTGGAGTTTGGGATCGTGTTCGCAAGTCAATGAAACATCGATGTGAGGTCTGTATTCAAGCAGGAGGTGGACATTTTGAACATCTTCTGTAATGACAACGACCAGCGGAAAGAAAAACGTTCCGGTGAATTTCAATGTTGTGAAGGCCATAACTCGGAAATGAAGCATTTCCGGACACATGTTGTAATGAACTATTTTGATTGTCTACATGTGGGAAAAACATACTGTAATTATGCCCCGTATTTTTTAGACATCCTGTATGTTGTTGTCAGAGTTTGGCCTTTTATGCTTTCTCTTAATTTCAAAATGTACACACGTGACTACTCCGTATCCTTAGTGATAAGTGATAGTGATAATGATAGTGATAGTGATGTTTAATAGGGCGCGACAGAATCTATGACTATTTGTGTCCATTATTTGAAGTATTTTTTTAAAACAAATACAATTTAATGGTAGCAAAAATGAAGTACAAACACAAGCTAAAAATTTTGTCACAGTAAAACTAAGCACGTTTCATCTATTCACCACGAGGCGACGGTCTTTCGTCTGGAAGAGCACAGGACATCACATCTGACAAAGACAAACATTCACACCCTCGGCTAGAATCCAAATCACGACCGTAGCTTGCACGCACCGTTAAATTTTCGCTCCTGATCTATAGCGTACACATTATATACATCGCTGTAGGAATGGAATGGAATTTCGGGAAAGAGACACTATGGTCCAGCAATGCAACCTTTCACGATTTAATGCGCTAAACTTCACATCGTCCACTGCTGTGGAGTAACGGTTAGCGCGTCTGACCGTGAAACGAGCGGGCCCGGGTTCAAATCTGGTTGGGACAAGTTACCTGGTTGGAGTTTCTTCCGAAGTTTTCCCTCAACCAATTGAATCAGAATTGCTGGATAACATTCGGCGTTGGACTTCGGACTCATTTCGCCATCATTAATATTATATCATCACCATCATCATCATCACCATCATCATCCATATCTTAGTCCGGATTAAGTTCACGGTGCAGCGTGCTGTACTTGTACAAGAGCGCGGTCGTTCGTCTATCCAATCATTCACAGAATAGGAGTGGTAAGCACAATAAGCCTCAGGCTGCAGTGCAAGCCTTCGGGGTCCCTCCTCCGTACAAGAGATAAGAAAAAAATCTTCACATCACTATAGGAATACTGCTTATAAAATATGACGATTGCGGTAAGAATAATAGTAGGTGTTACTACTACTACTATTACTAAAAGAAATTGTATCCATAATAATTATAATAATAATAATTTACTTACTTACAAATGGCTTTTAAGGAACCCGAAGGTTCATTGCCGCACTCACATAAGCCCGCCATCGGTCCCTATCCTGTGCAAGATTAATCCAGTTTCTATCATCATACCCCACCTCTCTCAAATCCATTTTAATATTATCCTCCCATCTACGTCTCGGCCTCCCTAAAGGTCTTTTTCCCTCCGGTCTCCCAACTAACACTCTATATGCATTTCTGGATTCGCCCATACGTGCTACATGCCCTGCCCATCTCAAACGTCTGGATTTAATGTTCCTAATTATGTCAGGTGAAGAATACAATGCGTGCAGTTCTGTGTTGTGTAACTTTCTCCATTCTCCTGTAACTTCATCCCTCTTAGCCACAAATATTTTCCTAAGCACCTTATTCTCAAACACCCTTAAACTATGTTCCTCTCTCAGAGTGAGAGTCCAAGTTTCACAACCATACAGAAGAACCGGTAATATAACTGTTTTATAAATTCTAACTTTCAGATTTTTTGACAGCAGACTGGATGATAAGAGCTTCTCAATCGAATAATAACAGGCATTTCCCATATTTATTCTGTGTTTAATTTCCTCCCGAGTGCCATTTATATTTGTTACTGTTGCTCCAAGATATTTGAATTTTTCCACCTCTTCGAAGGATAAATCTCCAATTTTTATATTTCCATTTCGTACAATATTCTGGTCACGAGACATAATCATATACTTTGTCTTTTCGGGATTTACTTCCAAACCGATCGCTCTACTTGCTTCAAGTAAAATTTCCGTGTTTTCCCTAATCGTTTGTGTATTTTCTCCTAACATATTCACGTCATCCGCATAGAATAATAATAATAATAATAATAATAATAATAATAATAATAATAATAATAATAATAATAATAATAATCGTCATCATAATCATCATCATCATTAGCCAAAAGAAAGGCATGTTATTGATTAATACTACAGACTCTACAACATATCTCATAAACTTTAAAGAAATATTATATAGGCTATTTCGATTGTATGACATCATTCCGTTTTCGGCCAATGAAGTGTAATAAAATTTTGAATTCCAACCAGTCACAATCATACATCGCGATAATTTCTGCAGCTCGATTTATCACTATCAATTTATCGCATGGTCGTTCTTTTGTTTAGTCAGTGTCGCCAACTGTTTCCACGTAAATCGATCAGCATTAATCCACTGTACTAAATAAAGTGCGAAATCCTACTACCACATCTACATCTTCATCTTATAATTCCATGTCCATTGTATCTAAAGAAAATGACACTTACTTCATAACAATTGTTCATTTAATTAATGTATTAATCAGGTTATTTGTAATTTTACTATAAAATGTTTAAATTAAATTATGATTTCAGCAGATAATGAAAACGTATTTCTGTTATAATAAGAGAAAAGCGCAGTACATGTAATTAACATTTTTAAACCTGTATTTCGCTTTATTCAGTTGGCATTACTGAATAACATTCAATTTCTCTATTGCAGTAATCGTTATTCATCTATTTCGACTTCACAATGCCTGAATAGGTTAAGCATTCATAAATATAGAATTATTAACATTTTATGAGCGAATTTTAGGGATATATTATTTACATTTTTATTTTATCACGAAATAATCCTAATAAATGTCACTCGAGGTCTGAGATTGCTTTAAATAAATTGCGGAAGTGCATCTCACAGGCAACGGAGATACAGCGAATTGGAGAAAAGAAACAAGTTACAAACGTCTAAATGTCATCAAAGGGATCATGTGCAGGAGATATATCGAAGATAATATTTAAAATAGTCATAATAAGTTGATTTAATTTAGTAAGAATTTTATTTAGAAAATCAACCATAACTTTTTATTCACAAAAACGTAACTTTTCTAAATTGTAAAATGAAACTGAAATATATTACCTTCTTTCTGTTACAGGTTGTTGTATTTGGTTATCCAATTATCTTCTGACCAGAGCTGCTGTAATTGCCTCAGCCGATAAGGCAACGCCTACGGCCGGACGGGGAAGTGGACGGGCGGGATTAACTGGTTTTGACTGACTCTCACGCGATACAGTTACTATCGTTTGAACAGTACAAGCAACTACACGTGTGCAGTCTGCTAAGAATAAACGATAAATAATACGTCAAACTATTATATTCCACATAGAGTGTTTATTTACGATTCGTATGTCCGTACAAAATTTGCTCGTGTTGTCAGAAGGTTATTTCAAGATAAATTCCCAGGTGATCGAGTTCCAAGTCGTGATACAATTCATAAATTAGTTAATAAATTTCGGTAAACGGGAAGTGTTCAAGATAAGAAGCGAAGAAGCCAACGTATAGTGTTCACAGAAGAAACTCTTGATGACATTGATCAACACCTGGGAAATTTCACTAAGAAATCTCCTTTGCAGTTGGCAGAAATGTGTGGAAAATGGAGGCAGACAGTTCCAGCATCTCCTTGTGTGACATGGGTGAGTACATAACTTTTTAAGTGCATTAGAATTTATTAGAAGTCACTCTACAGTGATTGCCAAACACCACGAAATTGTGACGTCATAGAAATGCAACCCGCACACCACTATCGCAGGGAGAGGGGTGGAGTGGGTATCTCCTCAGGTAATGCAGTGAATAACAGTGCAGAGACGGACTGTGATCAAAAAACAAAAGCAATATAATATTCTTCTACTTATTAACTATACACACTTTTTTACATGTTAATTTTTTATCCTCCTATTAATTATTTTTGTATTATTAATAAAATAAAATAAATTTATTTTCTTATTTACTGTAGAAAGAGCGTGTACTTTACATCAGCAGATACTTGAAATTAGAAAAACGTACCAGGCTGGTCACGAAGTTGTAAATTACACCAAATACTTAAAAAAAAGTTGAAGTATTTTACTCCGATTAAGACAAAGAAGCCGATATTTTTTTTATTGTTTATTTATTAATGAAATATTCAAATTACACTCATAGGTAGAAAAAAACGTGAAAGTCTTTTACTCTGATTAAGACATAGACGCCAATACTTTTTATTGTTTATTTATTAATGAAATATTCAAATTACACTCATACGTAGAAAAAAAACGTGAAAGTATTTTACTCTGATTAAGACATAGACGCCAATACTTTTTATTGTTTATTTATTAATGAAATATTCAAATTACACTCATACGTAGAAAAAAACGTGAAAGTATTTTACTCTGATTAAGACATAGACGCCAATACTTTTTATTGTTTATTTATTAATGAAATATTCAAATTACACTCATACGTAGAAAAAAAACCTGAAAGTATTTTACTCTGATTAAGACATAGACGCCAATACTTTTTATTGTTTATTTATTAATGAAATATTCAAATTACACTCATACGTAGAAAAAAACGTGAAAGTATTTTACTCTGATTAAGACATAGACACCAATACTTTTTACTGTTTATTTATTAATGAAATATTCAAATTACACTCATGCGTAGAAAAAAACGTGAAAGTATTTTACTCTGATTAAGACATAGACGCCAATACTTTTTATTGTTTATTTATTAATGAAATATTCAAATTACACTCATACGTAGAAAAAAAAACGTGAAAGTATTTTACTCTGATTAAGACATAGACGCCAATACTTTTTATTGTTTATTTATTAATGAAATATTCAAATTACACTCATACGTAGAAAAAAACGTGAAAGTATTTTACTCTGATTAAGACATAGACGCCAATACTTTTTATTGTTTATTTATTAATGAAATATTCAAATTACACTCATACGTAGAAAAAAAACGTGAAAGTATTTTACTCTGATTAAGACATAGACGCCAATACTTTTTATTGTTTATTTATTAATGAAATATTCAAATTACACTCATACGTAGAAAAAAAACGTGAAAGTATTTTACTCTGATTAAGACATAGACGCCAATACTTTTTATTGTTTATTTATTAATGAAATATTCAAATTACACTCATACGTAGAAAAAAACGTGAAAGTATTTTACTCTGATTAAGACATAGACGCCAATACTTTTTATTGCTTATTTATTAATGAAATATTCAAATTACACTCATACGTAGAAAAAAAACGTGAAAGTATTTTACTCTGATTAAGACATAGACGCCAATACTTTTTATTGCTTATTTATTAATGAAATATTCAAATTACACTCATACGTAGAAAAAAAACCTGAAAGTATTTTACTCTGATTAAGACATGGACGCCAATACTTTTTATTGTTTATTTATTAATGAAATATTCAAATTACACTCATACGTAGAAAAAAAACCTGAAAGTATTTTACTCTGATTAAGACATAGACGCCAATACTTTTTATTGCTTATTTATTAATAAAATATTCAAATTACACTCATACGTAGAAAAAAAAACGTGAAAGTATTTTACTCTGATTAAGACATAGACGCCAATACTTTTTATTGTTTATTTATTAATGAAATATTCAAATTACACTCATACGTAGAAAAAAAAGTGAAAGTATTTTACTCTGATTAAGACATAGACGCCAATACTTTTTATTGTTTATTTATTAATGAAATATTCAAATTACACTCATACGTAGAAAAAAAACGTGAAAGTATTTTACTCTGTTTAAGACATAGACGCCAATACTTTTTATTGTTTATTTATTAATGAAATATTCAAATTACACTCATACGTAGAAAAAAACGTGAAAGTATTTTACTCTGATTAAGACATAGACGCCAATACTTTTTATTGCTTATTAATTAATGAAATGTTCAAATTACACTCATACGTAGAAAAAAAACGTGAAAGTATTTTACTCTGATTAAGACATAGAAGCCAATACTTTTTATTGTTTATTTATTAATGAAATATTCAAATTACACTCATACGTAGAAAAAAACGTGAAAGTATTTTACTCTGATTAAGACATGGACGCCAATACTTTTTATTGTTTATTTATTAATGAAATATTCAAATTACACTCATACGTAGAAAAAAACGTGAAAGTATTTTACCCCGATTAAGACATAGAAGCCGTTACTTTTTATTGTTTATTTATTAATGAAATATTCAAATTACACTCATACGTAGAAAAAAAACGTGAAAGTATTTTACCCCGATTAAGACATAGAAGCCGTTACTTTTCATTGTTCGTTTATTATTCAAGTTACAGGTAAGGGCGTGGTAGTCTTCATAACAGGAAGAATAATGACAACGTACATTGTTCTTTTATACTTCATTTAAAATGTTACATCAAATTAAGTATCTCATATTTTTGCCATTTGCACAAAATTAATACTTTTCCTTCCATGCTCCTTAAAATTAAGTTTTTATTTAGTATCTGTTTTCGAAAAGACATCGAAACATATTATCCCACACACTTGTAACATTACTTGCGTACGTCCGCTGCTGATAAATGAATTTACTTATTTCGAAGTGATGGCTCTAAACAGAGGGTGGGGATATGATGTCATGGTTACGCTTGAGTGGAGGCAGGGGCATGTGTCGCGACACAGCTTTTGGCGATCACTGCTCTAGTATAACAAGTAATCGTTGAACCACGTACTCTTGTATTGCCCGACCAGCGGGAAGCGATAGCTTATCGGCCGGCACAATCCCTGCCGCAGCTCTGGTCAGACGATAATTGGATCATATAAAATGCTGTACTATAATCATAAAGTAGCTAAACGCGCTGGGTTTTAAATATTGCAAATAATGTAATCTTTTATGAGAGAGACATGATGATGATGACGATGACGATGATGATGATGATGATGATGATGATGATGATGATGATGATACATTATCATTGAATTCGTCTATTCGCATAGTGAATATATAGACAAGCTTTTTGTTTATGGATTTTATGATGGCCATGCATTGGCTGTTGTTGACAGAATGCACACGACATTTTCCCAACTGAAGGTTTGCATTTAGTTACCAAGTGTTTCATTGAGGTGAAAAAAGAAGTGGTACCCGTACCTGATACGAATTTACAATTCATGGAATCCATAAGAAGGGCAGCCTTAGTCAATTGTCTTGTGTAATTATTTTATTTTCTTTCTGAGTTTATACTTAATTATTAAAAACTTACGGAAATTTTACTTGAAGCAAGTAAAGGGATAGGTTTGGAAGTAAATCCCGAGAAGACAAAGTATATGATTATGTCTCGTGACCAGGATATTGTACGAAATTGAAACATAAAAATTGGAGATTTATCCTTTGAAGAGGAGGAAAAATTCAAACATTTTGGAGCAACAGTAACAAATATAAATGACACTTGCGAGGAAATTAAACGCAGAATAAACATGGGAAATGCCTGTTATTATTCGGTTGAGAAGCTTTTGTCATCTAGCCTGCTGTCAAAAAATCTGAAAGTTAGAATTTATAAAACAGTTATATTACTGGTTGTTCTATATGGTTGCGAAACTTGGACTCTCACTTTGAGAGAGGAACAGTGATTAAGGGAGTTTGAGAATAAGGTGTTTAGGAAAATATTTGGGGCTAAGAGGGATGAAGTTACAGGAGAATGGATAAAGTTACACAACGCAGAACTGCACGCATTGTATTCTTCACCTGACATAATTGAAATGAAATGAAATGAAATGAAATGAAATGATTAGCCTAAAAAAATGTCCCGTTAAGGGCAAAGGCCTCCTCCTATAGAGGGAGAGCTCTATTTGTCTCACGCGGTGAGCTACTCCGCGTAAGAGTGGAATTGTTCACTTGGTTCACATTCTGCACACTTTGGTATTGTTCGCTTGTTTCTGTCGCACTGGTTTTATTCGCTGTTCACTTGTCTTCTTATGTTTCTCCAGTCTTCCCTATGTCTTGCTCTGCTTGACCAATGGCTTCCTACTCGTTCACTGAAGAGGTCGGCCCATCTTCGTCTTGGTCTTCCGGGTGATCTCCTGACATAATTAGGAACATTAAATCCAGACGTTTGAGATGGGCAGGACATGTAGCACGTATGACCGAATCCTGAACTGTATATGGAGTGTTAGTTGGGAGACCGGAGGGAAAAAGACCTTTAGGGAGGCCGAGACGTAGATTGGGAGGATAATATTAAAATGGATTTGAGGGAGATGGGATATGATGATAGAGACTGGATTAATCTTGCACAGGATAGGGACCGATGGCGGGCTTATGTGAGGGCGGCAATGAACCTACGGTTTCCTTAAAAGCCATTTGTAAGCAAGTAAGTAAGTAAGTTAGCTTATTTCATATTGGAAGGTAATGAAGAAGGAACGACCGTATGAAGTATGTGCGTCTTTTAAGCAACGAAATATGGTAGTCATACATGTCTACGTTTATTTATATTATATTTTTACATTAAGACTATTTTACTTCACAATACTGTAGACCCACGAGTCGCGCAAGCTGATCGTCTACTTGTCTTTGGCTCTTGGCCTAAAGAAGGTTAGGACTGCTTAACGACCATATCCCCTACCTTCCTCAAACACCACTTCTTCACATGAGATAGTCGTAATTTCCCTGCAGTCGTGAAAGCTTGTTTGTGTGTGTTTGTAACATACGACACCGCCGAGACCACCACTTTCTTCCCCACAACCCCACAAGCGGAAGAACTGAGGGTTACTTTACGTCTGTTTCATTTCTCACCCCTTATTAGGACACGCCAGTAACATGCATCCCCATCTCTTCTGAGCGACGAAGGGTTTCGAGACGCGGGCCTATTTATAAGCTAATTTCTTTGTGTTTCAATTGACAAAAAACCAGTAATAGTAGTTAATATAAGTAGGTACTTACGAGCACTGCATCGATTAGTTCAAGCGTTCCATTGAAGGAGGCATCAACCTCGCAGATGAACCTCGATGGGGGCTGCAATCTCACTTGATAAAGGCGCTCTGCAGAAGAAAAAGAAGAAGAAGAAGAAGAAGCACTATCAAACACCTGAGTACTATCAACAATAGGCCTACTTGGCAATTTGCAATAAACAGAAAATTTCAGTTTGAGAGTAATTGTCCCCTACAAGATTCATACGTTACAATAGACGGATTGTCCAGAGATTGGTAGATAGAAGTGGTGAGTTCAGACGCCCATAGATTTGTATACAGAGACACCGAAGATTCTACAGGTGCAAAACGCAAATGGGGTTATGACGACACATATACTGGATGGAAGTGAAATGATCCTGCAGATTTTCAGAGCTAATAGCTCATGTTGTATGTAAAAAAAAAGTGTAATAACATATTGGTGAAAGATTCATAGTTTTCTCAGAATTTTTTTTTCCTCTCAAATGTTTAACACCTCATTCGGTACCGGTAACTATTGTGAATACAATCGTGATTTTTGTCCATATCGATAGAAAATGTAATAAAGAATAATTTATCCCTCTGGCGTATTTCCATAGCGGTGGACGGTTTTCGTGTAAATTTAATTTAAAAACTACAAATTTTCCAACTTTTCTTATTCAGTAAGACACTTGAAACATTTAAGAACTTACTTACTTACTTACTTACTTACTTACTTACTTACTTACTTACTTACTTACTTACTTACTTACTTACTTACTTACTGGCTTTTAAGGAACCCGCAGGTTCATTGCCGCCCTCACATAAGCCCACCATTGGTCCCTATCCTGAGCTAGATTAATCCAGTCTCTATCATCGTATCCCACTTCCCTCAAATCCATTTTAATATTATCTTACCATCTACGTCTCGGCCTCCTCAAAGGTCTTTTTCCCTCCGGCCTCCCAACTAACACTCTATATGCATTTCTGGATTCGTCCATACGTGCTACATGCCCTGCCCATCTCAAACGACTGGATTTAATGTTCCTAATTATGTCAGGTGAAGAATACAATGCGTGCATTTCTGTGTTGTGTAACTTTCTTCATTCTCCTCTAACTTCATCCCTCTTAGCCCCAAATATTTTCGTAAGCACCTTATTCACCCTTAACCTATATTCTTCTCTCAAAGTGAGAGTCCAAGTTTCACAACCATACAGAACAACCGGTAATATAACTGTTTTATAAATTCTAACTTTCAGATTTTTTGATAGCAGACTGGATGATAAAAGCTTCTCAACCGAATAATAACAGACATTTCCTATATTTATTCTGTGTTTAATTTCCTCCCGAGTATCATTTATATTTTGCTACTGTTGCTCCCGGGCATTTGAATTTTTCCACCTCTTCAAAGGATAAATTTCCAATTTTTATATCTCTATTTCGTACAATATTCCCGTCACGAGACATAATCATATACTTTGTCTTTTCGGGATTTACTTTCAAACCTATTTCTTTACTTGCTTCCAGTAATATTCCCGTGTTTTCCCTAATCTTTTGTGGATTTTCTCCTAACATATTCACGTCATCCGCATAGACAAGCAGCTGATGTAACCCGTTCAATTCCAAACCCTCTCTGTTATCCTGGACTTTCCTAATTGCTTACTCTGGAAAAAAGTTAAAAAGTAAAGGTGATAGTGCATCTCCTTGCTTTAGCCCACAGTGAATTGGAAACGCATCTGACAGAAACTGACCTATACGGACTCTACTGTACGTTTCACTGAGACACATTTTAATTAATCGAACTAGTTTCTTGGGAATAACAAATTCAATAAGAATATCATATAAAACTTTTCTCTTAATCGAGTAATATGCCTTTTTGAAATCTATGAATAACTGATGCACTATATCCTTATACTCCCATTTTTTCTCCATTATCTGTCGAATACAAAATATCTGGTCAATAGTTGATCTGTTACGCCTAAAACAACACTGATGATCCCCGATAATTTCATCTACGTATGGAGTTAACCTTCTCAAAAGAATATTGGACAAAATTTTGTACGACGTCAACAAAAGTGAAGTTACTACAGTTAGTCTTGTCCCCCTTCTTAAAGATAGGTACGATTATGGACTCCTACCATTGGTCTGGTACAATTTCCTTTTCCCAAATAGCAATGGATAATATACGAAATAATTTTTGTACACACTATCTATGAAAATAGTAAGATGAAATGTGTACGACAATTTTATGCTGAAGTACGACATTTTTCACAAGTTGGTACGACGGTTGCATTTCCTTTATCTGGCAACCCTGAGTGAGAGTGAATTCAGTGACGCAGACTCCGATCTTAACGACATGACTTGTATAAAAAATTGCGTTCAGAGCAGACCTGCACAGACATGCCCAAGTGCCCTTCATATAGTAACTAAACGGACCAGTGGGCGACAGCCTTAACAGCTTACTGAAGAAGGGGAGATCAATATCTTGTTTCCAAATTTAGATACTGGAGAGCAATCCCAGGTGTTAGCAAGCAGAACTGTCTGCACTCGAACGAAGGAACTGTAGGATGATGTTTCATGAGGTCGTTAATTTTTTTTCTGACGTTAATTATTTGATCGAATGCCACAGTTGTTTTTATGCCACATACAGCTTTGCAAAGGCTGACTTGGCAGCGGGCAGTCTGAGTGGTAGTGAGAACAGCAGAATGGCGAAGGTTCTTGTAACGGTAAAGAAAACGTATTCAGTGGCGTACGATATGTAAGCATGACGGAACCTGATATAAAGATGCACAATTAACAAAAGTAATTTAGCTTCTTTTTCGACAAGCAATTAATTGGAAACAAATATACATTATGCTGGAAATGGACAATTTTAAAATGTAAACTTTACGAAAATAACGTAGTACGTTTCCAACAAAAACAATTATATGAAAATGGAATATACATTATAATGTAAATAGAATGTTTTAACATGCACAATTAATAAGAAATATCCTAGCTTCTTTTTCCAGAAGCAACTAATTGAAAGTAAATATACATTATGTTGGAAATAAGCAGTTTTAAGATGCAAAATTTACAAAAATAACCTATATCCTTTTTGAACAATACAATTAATTCAAATTAAATATATATTATAGTATAAATAGAATGTTTTAAAATGTTGGCCTACAAATGCAGACATATTATTTTATAAATAGAAAGTTTTAGGGTGTACAATTGACAAAAAATAATCAAGTCCATTTGTCAACAAAGCAATTGAATCGGTCGGAGCTAAAAGGAATTAAGTCACTTTTGACAACTTTTAAGGAGAAGCAAAAAATATTCCATTAATAACACAAATATTATATTTTTATGTTATAGAAGACAAAAGAATATTTAAAAGTCTTAGTTCCTTCTTCCACCGTTCGATACGCATGACATCAGTTGTTCAAATTGTTGCATAACCCAAAACTTCATATTTTGACATAATTCCTTTTAGCTCCGACCGATTCAATTATTTCAAACGAAATATACTGGTACATTATATTATAAATATGTTTTGAAGTGCACAATGAAGAAAAATATCCCAATTCTTTTTCAACGCAACAATTGAAATGGAATATACCTTTCGTACCATAAACAGAATGTTTCAAAATGCACAGAATGGCATGTACATTGGTATTCAGTACCATGAAGTGGAATTCAGAGAGTCCTCTTCTCTAATCCAATCCAAAATCACCCTTCCGCGGTCATAGAGAATCCCTTCCGAAGTATTTTAGGGGGCATTGGCTTCTATTCTATTACTCTGAAGTTCAACCGAGGCAGCAGCTGTTACAACGCGAGACCAATTCGACTTCCTGAATCAAAAAGAGGAAACCGTAAATCTAGTTAATACATACATAACTCACAAATACAGCTTCTTGGAGATTTATACCAGACTATCCGAAGAGTAGTTAGTCTGCTGAATTGTCACTACATAGAATTGGATTCGAATCTCGAATAAACCATATGAAATTGTGTGGTCTAAAGAGACTGTATTGGATCTATTTCAACCATAATGCTTCCCCGTGCTCTACTATCAGCCCATTTATCTGTAACTAATTACTAGGTTAGAAAAAAATGTATCGCTTACAGGCTAGATTGCATCGTACGTGGAACTTTGTGTTTACAAAATGCTTGTGATAAGTGATTCAACACTGATATGGCTATTGAGCAAGCCGTCATTGAATGGCTTCAGGGACTTCACGCAGGTTTCTTATACAGGGACATCATTTTATTTTTACTTCAATTTTTATTGTAACTGAGTTTTTGAATGTACTTCACTCCCACCCCTTCTACTAATGAAGTTCCAACTCCACACAGAGCCAAGACAGCAGATAGTAAGCAGTACTGAGTTACTGAGTATAGTATGTTCCAGAAATATGTTCGCGTTTTCCAGTGACGAAAGAGCTTTCAATATTGAATCATATTTTCGCACAGGTACTGTCCGTTTGCCTACGTCGCATCCCGATTTCCCCCACCTGCTTCTGCTCGCCCCTCTGTAAAAGCTGGGCTGTATTAGCTCTTTTCTGAAAACATTAATTTCTCTTAGGAATTGGGCGTTTACGTAATATTATACAGCTGTTTATTTTAACTTAAATAAAAGGGCCTCGTTAAGTAATTAACTGTCACGTGATTTCCTCCCTTTCTACAATCCTGCGGCATAACCACTTAGACGGACAGTAGATATCATGTCTGAGTAATTTTATATTTTCGGGTCGGGCAGAAGTGAAGATTCAATTAACAGTACGTAGAGTAGGTATAGAATTATTTCAACATGAGTTACTAGTACGAAGGACGAAACTGGCAATTGGAATTAGATGCAGTAGTCTATAGTGCGATAATATGCACAAAAGAACTGAAGCCTGTATCGAAATGAACGGCCACCATTTTCAAAATTGTGTTTAAATATTCATATTATGATTATTTTTCAATTTAAATTCTTTCTCTATATTGTACGCTAATGTGCTGTAGACAGTATAATATACACTGCATAATGAATACGTTCGCATGGATAACTCACTTCGTGAGTAAAAACACTTATTCTTAATACAGTACTGTACTTTGATTAAAGAAAAACCTAATGAAAATTATCAAACTCAAAATCGCGATATTTCCTAGTTTACGTAAATGGATGAACTACTTTTTTTCCTTCCTATACCTAGTAGAGTGATTTGTTTGTGTTTTACGCCAGTATCATCGAACTCCAGTCTTGGAGGGGGGAGCAAGCGGTGTTTCCGGTTCTCTAAAGGTATAGACAGGTTAATATTAAAAATGTTAGTAAAAATAAAATGATGTCCCTGTATATCGGCATCGATGCCTTGGTCTACCGTTGGAACAAGTGTTTGGACAAGCATGGTGACTATGTTGAAAAGTAATGCGTACCAGTGTCTACTACTGTGTATCAGTGTAGGCTATCTGCCTGTGACATAAAGTTTGTCCACGAGAGTTCTTGTTACCTTACTTCTTGAAACACCCTCGTATGTGTGATAAATAAATAATCAGGAGAGAAAAATGACAATTGGACGGAGTTACGCAATAATATATCAACCGATAATTTGAAAAAAAAAATGAGATATTTGCACAAATCTGTTATGTCAGTCTAATTTAACTCGGAAAAAAATCAAGAATTCGATATCTGAATTTTGCTGCTATTTATATAAGCGAAAATTCTTTTATTGCATAAAATTCATTTATTTATTTTCTTTGAAATATTAATTCAAGTGCTGATCTCTTATTAAAAACCGGTTAGCCTTTCTTTGGTATTATTTGTGCTATTTTCTGTAATAGTATGAATGTTATAATCAGGCTTCGAGACTTCGGACCCAATAGAGCAGTTCAGTGGAAAATCCGCATAACGGCGTACTGAGTATAGTGGTAAAGCGTACAGTGGGTGGGGGTACTGTAGAATGAATGCCAACAAATACGCAAAGGAAAACGCTCTGGATTTGAATATTCTGACGAATAATTTGGTTTTCATACAAACTGTGTCTGAAACTATTACACGGTTAGAAAAGTCAGAGCAAGAGGTGTCGGAAGTCCTCAAATTAATTTAGAAAATGATGCAGAGAATTAATGAAACACCAAGCACACCGGTTACTGAACGTGTAAAACTGAAGTGGAAATCAATTTTATGTAAAAAAAATAACGGATATGGAACATTGTGTAACATAAACAGCAAATTAGTGGACATAGAGTCACCCGAGAATAAAGGACTGTCTCTTAGAGACTGCAATGATGTTAGGTTTTTTCGTTTTGCTCCTATCACGTCATGCGACGTAGAGCGCAGCTTTCTACAGTACAAACTTTGGCAGATAACCGAAAAAGATTTACGTTTGACACTAAGAATGTATCTTATAGTAGGTACATTGCAATTCGATACTGTAACTGCACTTCCTAAAGACGACCAATAGGATAAATGAAAAAATTAAAATTGCTACATGCTTATTTCCACTATTAACACTGTGTATAATTGAATACAAATGCTTATAAAGACAGGAGAATAAATGTTTTTCACATTCTTTTGACTTTATCATTGTGTAATGTATATTTACTTTCAGAATGTACATATGTGTGTGTTTCCCCATACTACCGTACTCTATTCTAAACAGCAACGTTGTTACCTCAACACATCTCTATCTACCTGCAGCGAGTCAACAACCTATAGTTCATGCACAGTAAACTTATTGTATCGGGTCCAAAGTCTCGAAGCCTGGTCATAATACTTCTTGCATAAAATGTTTCCTAAAAAAAAAAAAAACATTTATTTCAATGGCCAATATTTCGAAACAGGTTTATAGCGCTTGGTCTGTTATTGCAAAACTCCGTCCAATTGTAATCGTAATATGCGAGATACAACAAACGAAGGTAGATATTTCTACAACATAGGCTATGTAATAAAAAACAGAGAAAAGTTCTCAATAATTTCGATACTTTGGCATTTTATCATTAGTAGGCCCTACCATTACCGCCAGAAACATTCTCACTACTGCAAGGATCCCCCCAGTCATTAAAAGAGTCTTGATCTATGCATACGTGTTTGTTTTATTCACATGTTTATTATTAGACAAACAGATACCGGAACCACTTTGCTGTGTAATCGAGCTCTACCTATGATGAAACGCAGGACATCACATGGCAATAGGCAGACATTCTTGCTCTTGGTAGAAATTAAACCCACCACCGTGGCCTCCTCTGCATGTAGTTAAAGCTGAACGTTCTAACCTGCATCACAGCCAACTGCATGGGCTATTCCATCTCAAATCGGCCGAAATATAAAGAAAATTGACCTTGCAATTTTTAAATATAATGAAACTTTTTCTGTCCGTAGACAACTATGATACAATGCTTTGTGCAAAGTTTGAAGCATCAGAACTTCATAGTGTTTAAATTAAAAATATTTAAATTTATCGTATTTTCATAAAATTAGCAACTTTAAACTGTTGTCGCTCCGAAACCTTTTCACCCAATGATCAAAATCATGGTTTATTTTTATGCTGAAAAGTTAAAGTTTATATTGACATGTAAACAGTTTTTCTTACTTTTTATGGAAATGGAGAAATTTAGATTTTTCTTAATTAAGACACCTTTGCCCACGAAAAAATATTTTTAAAATATATGGTTAGATTCCGCATTGAAAGTACAAATAAACACGTATTTTTTACTGGTGCACCGTTAATAAGAAAGTATTGAAAAATCAAATAAAGAAAATAAATAGTACGCGCGTGAGCTAACCAGTTGACTGTGAGGCGGGAGCTAGCCTAGGCAAGCAAGGCCAGGAGACATAAACACGTGATGTTTCGTCTAGTAGCGCATAGCTGGGCTAGCTTTATCACAAGTATTCATAAACACAGGAGTAAAATGACGCCCAACGCTCGCTTATCTTCATCTCTCGGCCAGTGCTTGCTGTGTTGCGCCTTTCAAGTCTAGGCGTGTGAATATAATTTATTTAATACCCCCGAAACTTATTGCCGTGACACTAAGCAAACAATGCCGAATCCCTCTTAATAATGCAAGGTTTTTTCTCAATATTTTTTCACATTTTTACAAATGGGCAAAAAGCCTAAAAGTAAGTAAAATCAGATTATCTGTCTCTCTGTATATAATAAAAATAAGTATTACTTCTTATCATAACCTACCAAATGTCAGCTTCAAAATAAGCTCTCGTTCAATATTCTGCAGTAAATGGTTCCAGAGTTCTGAGCGCTGAAAGAGGCTTGTTTTTATAAAATACGCTAAATTTGTCGCTCAACAATACGAAAACTGTTTGACTTTCGATAGTATATTTTTGAAAATGCACTCCCCTCAGCACCTTGTATATGTAGGGAAAAAATTAGAGTATTAAAAAAATGCGAGGTTTTTTTACTGATCAATTTCATATGGAATAGCCCGTATGAACTTTATTACCCGAAACACTTATCGCAAGAGGTACTGTAATTAACCCCTAGAAAAACAACAGTGCTGTCTATGATACTGCAGACTCTTAATATAAGTACAAGAGTGTGCAAAAAGTGAAGAGCGAGGGGAGGAGTCTGTCTGCTTTGGCGACAAGTTAATTGCAATCCCATCGCTGCGATTTCTCAGAGCCGAGAAATGAGTCCGGATGCACTCGGGGGCGTCACGCATTCCTGCCAAAGACACGCTAAAAATACCGACGTGACGTCACCAAACTGCGAGGATCTCATTCGCAACTTGTGTTTTGGTTGTGCAGATCTCGCCGAATATTTGCAGGCCGGGATAACAACTTTCACTTTAATTTTAATCGAGGCGCGATGATTAGGGCTGGGATTTTGATGACCTAGAAATCATGAAAAAATGTCCTAAAACAATGCATTTATGACCTACAAATCTTTCAAAAATGCCCTTAAAAATGCCCTGAAAATTGTTCGTATACAAGTAATTACATTAAACTAGTGGCTTGTGCAGCAAATTTAATGCTGGTGCAAACTAAGTTCGTTAGACGTTCAAATAAAATGTTTCAGTCTTATTTTCAATGAAGAATGCTTGTCTCTTTGATAGTTATTTGCTTCCATAATAATGAAACATACTCCCTCTGAGTGGATTTTTTTAGGCCAAATACTTTCTCTTGAACCTATCCAACTTCAGTTTTGAGTTTCAACGCGAAAACGCAAGTATCAATATCAGGACGATAGCAGTAGCTATTTCAGGTCATTGTGGATTGTAGGCGAAAGTTAAAAAAATGTCAGGTTTGCTAAGCTTTCGAATAATAGCATTTTCGTATAGCTGCTGCATGTAGAACTTGAAATGTAGAGCGTAAAATAATTTTATCCTACTAAGAGATCTTGCTGAAATGATCTGGAGACTACAAAATTTTCTAGGCCTCTTATTTTATCAGTAAGTAATACCTTTTTATCTTTCCTTAGGAACTGTAATTTTTGCGCTCTCTCGAGCCAATACTGAAGACAATGACACATATCAATATCTACACTACACCGCCATTATGAAAAAGACCCAACCCCACTGGGTTAATAAGTATAAAAATATTTGATTTTTAATAACAATATTATTATTTTACTTAAGTTTTGTAGTTATATATAGCAGCCACTCAGTAAATTATAGAAATGAAGATCTAAATTAAGATATTCTCTACATTTAATTACATAACCTCAAAACGTTTCACTTTCATGTCATCAATATAGCATCAATATTATGTACAATTAATGAAAAATAGACGCATCATGATATTAACTATAATATTTAATTTCTAATGGTAATAATGTCATCAAACCACCTCAAGTCTCGTAGAGTTGAATATCCAATACACAGCTGTACTCAGAAAATTATAGACTGCAGAATCAGTTTTTAATAACAAATTGAATTGAGCTCTAAATATGTCGGCAATCCTGCAGGTCATGTCCTTCGTGTAATAGCCTATTGTTTATTGTAGTGAGTGTTTTGTTCTGAAATACAATCAAGTCTGCCGTGATTCAATAAAATTAGTTCTCAAAACTGACAACAGATGGATTTTGGAAAATAGGAAAATTATGTAGGAAAATTGACATTTCACTGAAAACTACTATTTTTCCGAAAAACTTTGGATGCCAGGCATGAAAATGAGGGGTCACTCATTAAAATCCGTTCAGCCGTTTTCCCGTAATTTCCATTACCAGTTCAAGTTATATATATATATATATATATATATATATATATATATATATATATGCTAGTACCAATATTTAAGTTTATTTAATTTTATATAATTTTTTCTAATTGTAAGTGGTACATTTTAATTACTTTTTACCTGATGTAGTTTCCATGTAGCGCACTACAACGCCACTCTTATCTGGAATTAGCATGTATAAAGGAGTCTATATTGAAGGGGTGGTTGGAGTGTATTACATTAAAATGGCAATATTTTTGTAGAAAAACGATTAAAATATTATACAAAATAATGGGTATTAGCCACTGGCGTAGCTTGGTCGGTTAAGGCGCTTGCCTGCCAATCCGAAGTTGCTCTGATCGCGGGTTCGATTCCCGCTTGGGCTGATTATCTGGTTGGTTTTTTTTTTTTTTTCGAGGTTTTTTCCAACTGTAAAACAAATATCAGATAATCTATGAAGAACCTCGGCCTCATCTCGCCAAATATCATATCACGATCACCAATTCCATCGACGCAAAATAACCTCGTAGTTGATACAGAGTCGTTAAATAACCAAGTAAAAAAAGAATGGGTATTAATGGACAAAATATGTAGACAAAATATCAAAGGAAATAAGCATTATTTTATATTAATAATGGGGATTTATGGTCGAAATTAAATGAAATGCCTAAAAAATGTCCGAATAAAACAAAAGATGCTCTTATGAGTTGTAAGAGCCAAAAAATGCAAAAAAAAAATGCCTAACAAATATGTCTTAAAACACTCAGTTTATCAGAAAACATATACATAAATACTAAAGCAACAATGTTTCTGGTTTACTAGAAAAAAGATACAATTTCATCAAAATCCTAGCCCTAGTGATGTTTTCTTCAACAACCCATAAACTTGTAGTTTTACGAACATACAATTAGCTAACCGCAAAATGCATAGTACATTGGGCTGCAAAAGAAATGACGATAAGAAATTATATCGTTTTCCGAGGACTTTAGAAAACATGGTGAGATGGGAACCTATTTACCTGAGATTAGTTATTTCAAAACATGTGAATACGACTTTTATAACATGTTTACGTTATTATTTAATACTAGCTGTACCCGTGCGCTCCGCTGCACCCGTTAGAAATAAATATAAAGTAATTACATAATTAAAATAGGACGTTTGATCCAGGGAACATTCGTGTTTGATAGAAGGATAAATCGTTTAATATGTTACTTAATTTAAATTGTATTTAAATAATTAAATTGCGATCATTTTGGTCCAGAGACCACTCATTGGTGCAATGACAATTCCTTTAACATGTTTCTAATTGTTATTACATGCAACCATAGTTTAATGAAGATTGACTCATTTAGATTTAATGTGTATACTTTATTTTACTTGTTATAGGTTTCCATTGAATTATGGTAATAACTTAATTTTAACCCTTGTTTTCTACGTATTCAGTAAATGGCGTTTGGCCCACTATGGTTCTGAACCCTTCAAATAACTTAAATTATATTATATAATACTATATTACATATATTATATTATATTATATTATATTATATTATATTATATTATATTATATCAGAAGTTACTGTAATAACATTATAGCATTATGTCCATCTAGAGAAACTACAATTTCCAATGGTGAAATAATAATTAATTATACAAATCGGTTAATTTAGCTTCCGATATTATTTCATACAAACACAGAAACATTCTCTGTAGGCTATCTTTCATAGCTTTCGATTGTTGCTGTCCAAGGCCCCTTATAGACGAAGTCATTTGTTTTTTTATTTCATTATACGGCCTTAAACGGCAGTTATTTTAATTTTAAAACTCATTTATCTCATTAAATATCAGTCCTATCAAAATGTTTCAAGCAATAAAACTTATCGCAAATTATTTTTAAAGAAACTTTTGTTATGTAACATTTTTCATGAAAATCAATAATAAGCGAGATATTTCGATTTATTTAATTCAGACCCCCTTATAACCCCCCCCTTTTAAATAATGTATATTGAATGCCATATAGCCTAAAATCTAAGTTACAACGAACTTAATTATATTCCAATTTTCATCGAAATCCGTTCAGCCATTATCGCGTGAAAAGGTAACAAACATACAGACAGACAGACAGACAGACATACAAACAAAAATTTCAAAAAAGCCATTTTCGGTTTCAGGATGGTTAATTATATATGTTAGGACCAATTATTTTTGGAAAATCGAAAATTACCAGAAAAATTTCGGCTACAGATTTATTATTAGTATAGATGAATTGATTTTAGGTTATTCATATACTTCTGTTTCACAACATTAATGAGGGTGATCCGTTTGGGTATGGATAAAATAAACATTTACTACTGATTTTTTGTTGAAACTTTGTGCATACAACACTGAAAGATGAGAGATTTCTCAGAGCTCATCCTGCACAACACATAAGGATGATGCAATTCAGCCCATGTCCGTTGTAACATAAGAGGGGTGTTTTGTTGAAAAGCTTAAGTAATTTTTACTCTCAGATCATCAATGATTCTGGGTTTCTGTGAATAGACGATGCCTTTAACAAAACCCTACACGAAGAAGTCAGGAGAGGTTAGATCTGGGGAGTTTGGGTACCAAGCCAAGAAATAGCTGCTTCTCGTACTGGTTTTCGCTTGCGAACTTCTGCATGGGTTTTTTTTTAACACAGAACCTGTTTCTACAAATGTTCGATACCACAACATTATGGAATCGTATTTAGGTACATTACGCATACTGTACTCTCGTCGAAATTTTCCTTGAATCTTTTAACACTCTCAAATTTAGCATTTGAACACATTGTGCCCGCTGTTGATTGTAATAGCCAAAATCATATATGATTTTTCACTTGTCCTTTCAGATTATGCCTTGTTGATTGTCATATATGAAAACTCCCATATTTTAATCATAATATAACCAGCAAGAATTTTTTTCCTATTATCATAATAGCTTTTTAATAATAAATTAATATTATCCGTACCCAAACGGATCAGGCTGTAGTGAAACTGTAGTTTATATGGAATTCCACAGCTTTTCTTATTATCCATGGATGCTGTCATTATTACAATCGATATACAGTATACGGTCGATTAGTTTCATATTGTATTAACAAAAAATGTATCAATTTTATTACAAATATAACATTTTATTATAAACTAGCCGTACCCGTGCGCTCCGCTGCACCACTTAGAAATAAATATAAAGTAATTACATAATTAAAATAGGACGTTTGATCCAGGGAACAACTTTTACAACAGCGCAAGATAATCTGCTTCGCTCATTACCCAATTTTTTTGAATTGCATTTATTGCATATATATATATATATATATATATATATATATATATATATATTTTTTAATTATTTTAATACGATTCAATTGAGCATAGTTAAAATTTGAATTATAAAATAATGGGTTGCTAAGCTAACGTAATATTACTGCATACTAAATCAATACACTCTAGTTGTTCGTTAATTCTCTGAGATTAAAATGAGTGTACATAAATATTATTTTAAGAAATACAGAAAACGAATGTCAAAATAGCCTATCAAATTTTCTGTGCATAAGAAGCTATTTTAATCTTACTCAGACGTTAATGTAATAACATTATAGCATTATGTCCATCTAGAGAAACTACACTTTCCAATGGTGAAATAATAATTAATTATACAAATCGGTTAATTTAGCTTCTGATATGACTTCATACAAACACAGAAACATTCTCTGTAGGCTACGTTTAATAGCTTTCGATTGTTGATGTCCAAGGCCCCTGTTTCGATTGTTGTTGTCCAAGGCCCCTTATAGACGAAGTCATTTGTTCTTAATTCATTGCACCGTCTTAGATGGCGTTATTTTAATTTTAAAACTCATTTATCTCATTAAATATCAGTCCTATCAAAATTATGGAAAGAATAAAACTTATCGGAAATCATTTTTGAAGAAACTTTTGTTATGTAACATTTTTCACAAAAATCAATAATAAGCGAGATATTACGATTTATTTAATTCAGGCCCCCTTATAACCCACCTTTTAAATAAAGTATTTTGAATGCCATATAGCCTAAAATCTAAGTTACAACGAACTTGATTTATATTCCAATTTTCATATAAATCGGTTCTTAATTCATAGCACCGTCTTAGATGGCATTATTTTAATTCCAAACTCATTTATCTCATTAAATATCAGTCCTTTCAAAATTTTGTAAAGAATAAAACTTATCGGAAATCATTTGTAAAGAAACTTTTGTTATGTAACATTTTTCACTAAAATCAATAATAAGCGAGATATTTCGATTTATTTAATTCAGGCCCCCTTATAACCCCCCTTTTAAATAATATATTTTGAATGCCATATAGCCTAAAATCTAAGTTACAACGAACTTAATTTATATTCCAATTTTCATATAAATCGGTTCAGCCATTATCGCGTGAAAATGTAACAAACACACAGACAGACATACAAACAAAAATTTAAAAAATACGATTTTCGGTTTCAGTGTGGTTAATTATATATGTTAGGACCAATTATTTTTGGAAAATCGAAAATTAACAGAAAAATTTCGGCTACAGATTTATTATTAGTATAGATACATATACAGAACTGAAAATTGGATATAATGATTGAAGATTTAACTACACATTTCTACTTTGCATTGAAAAAAAAAATCTTTAGAAAATTCAGGCCAGTTCGGATGTGTTTGGTTACATAAAATTGTAAAATGATATTTCAAATCGATAGCAACTTCGTCTCGGCATTTCTTTTCTAGCCCAGTTTACTACTTACTGCCTTCGGGGAATAAAGAGAAAACGAAGACAAGCCAATTGCTATCATTGAGTTCCCTAACTTTGCTTGATTGGAAGTACCTAAACAGTACAGATCTATCATTCAAACATTTAATGAAGCGGAATGAAATTAAAGAATAGATGGAATTAAATAACCAGGAAATGTGGAGTGAATTACGAGGTATCAGCAATTCTATCCTCATTTGCAGGAAGATATGAGAATGATACGATCACAGCCTACTAATATCATACAGTCACGAAGCTTGAAGTGATTTTTGGCATTTCTCGCGATACAGCGCTCCAAGCGGTTAGCAACTGAGAGTACTAGGAACAATAGACTGTGCCGGTACTATTTCGCATTGTCTGTGATGAGGCGATAGTAGCGATCCTAATGGCTAGCAACTAAAGTTCAACTGTCATTGGATTAGTGATGGAGGAAATAAATTAAATACCGATATATTGATATTGCAATATATTGCAAACCTAATTTTGATAAACGATATATATAGCATACAATATATCGATGTATCGAACGATTATCGATATATCGCTATTCCGTAAGAAAATTGCATTTTCAGGCGTACATTTACTGTATTACTCGTACAATAAAATTATTTAAATTTTAATATTCCTTTTTACTACTGAAATTAACATCATAAGAGTCAAAAGCATAAATGTAAAATTGTAACAATAAACAATACATTTTCAATACCACATGATGTAGGTACTAACCTAAAAATATAAATTATGGTGGAGGCAAGGGAGCTTAAATGATATAGTGGGAAAGAGTTAAGTGAACTGTACACGGTTGAGTATTTGATATTGGAACACTTTTTAATTATTCTAATGTTATATAGGATTCAATCCAGGTCACAGATATAATGCTTTTTTCTACTTAACAACGCAATTATTTTTAAATGTAAGTAAACCGTACTTAGAATGTTACAAGTTTTAACAAACTTCACAGTTGATTTGATATAATCCTTCTATAGTAAGTTCCCATTGAAAGTTATTGTTATACTCCAACTTTCCAACCAACAATGGTGATGATTGTAGGGATAGAATTTTTATGCACTAAAAGATATAATAAGAAAACAAAAAGTCAGCACTAGGTTGTGCATAGAAATCACAGACGTAAACAAATGTCACATCGGTATTAAATCCTTGTTTCTCTTTCCATTTCAGAATATAGAAATGAAAGTTTTGATACCCTTTTTGAGGGCAGACGGTTTCCTTTCAGGGTGGGAGTTGCTCCTACCTTGGAGAACATTAATACTTACTTACTTACAAATGGCTTTTAAGGAACCCGAAGGTTCATTGCCGCCCTCACATAAGCCCGCCAGCGGTCCCTATCCTGTGCAAGATTAATCCAGTCTCTATCATCATACCCCACCTCTCTCAAATCCATTTTAATATTATCTTCCCATCTACGTCTCGGCCTCCCTAAAGGTCTTTTTCCCTCCGGTCTCCCAACTAACACTCTATATGCATTTCTGGATTCGCCCATACGTGCTACATGCCCTGCCCATCTCAAACGTCTGGATTTAATGTTCTTAATTATGTCAGGTGAAGAATACAATGCGTGCAGTTCTGTGTTGTGTAACTTTCTTCATTCTCCTGTAACTTCATTCCGCTTAGCCCCAAATATTTTCCTAAGTACCTTATTCTCAAACACCCTGAACCTTAATAACAATATTAAAACAGTAGTAGATAAACCTCCCGTCTGTCTTACGTTCGCGCACGCTGCATTTTGAATTTGGTGCTGCAAACTGTTTAAATTTGAATTCGAATTCCAGTCCAGCCAATTAGAACAAGGTATTGAGTGAGGTTGCACAATTATGTAACTGTCCATCTTTAGTAGCGCCATCTCTCGGGAATTATCGGAGTTGTCTAGTGTGGATTTTGTTGTTGTTGATAATGATAATAATTCCACAAAAAAATCGATAAAGTTATGAGAAAACCGATATATTATACGACATATTGAATCAAAATTTCGATATCGATATAATATCTCTATATCGAAACGAAAATATCGGTATTTCGTGAAAACCGATATATCATTCCCATCTCTACATTGGATGCATATTCCCTACGTATTGAGCTCCGTGAATGTAGTACAATATGTAATACAATTGTACTGGATTCCAGATAAGAAAAATATTGAGGTAAACAAAAGGTTGAGGTTGTGCCACCTCTCATACCATCGTACCAAATCATACGTGTTATCCTATTGGCTAGTATTGACGTACGCGCTAGAAATTAGTTCGCAGTTCCTTATCTAGATGTTGATCGTTACTAATAATTTAGACAGAAGCGATTTTTTACTTTCATAGTGTAAAGTTTCTTGTGGAACTTTTTCGTCATTAGTACCAAATTTTTCGGAACTATTGGGTAGTAAGAATAAAGCTTAAGTACTTTCTCAAGGTTTATACTTTTGAGTATGAGCACTTCCTGTGATTATATACTCGTAACCACTAGAACATACTCATATTCGTAAGAATAAAGACATTCTACCTAACGCGAATATATACTCATCTCTACAGCCTTCTTGATCGTTTAAAAGTTAGTATGTACTCGTTTTACCTATCCTCTTTGACCACATTGCACCGTGATGCTCAGTTTTTTTTTTTTTTTATAGACTTTCACATGCTATCCGCGTGCTCTAATGGTTTGTGTTTTGCTTTTTATAAGTAAGTAAATAAATAAATAAATAAGTAAATAAATAAGCAAATAAACTAATTAATTAATTAAATAATAAAATTAATTAAATAAACTAATAAATAAGTAATGAAAAAGAGAGTGAATCAGATAAGTGACGCCAATAAACAGGAAGCATGAATATAGTACTGGGAAATCGTCATTACGGGATGTTGGATAGAAATTACAATGCACTTCTAGAATTCCAGTTATGCTAAATCTATTTTCTATTATAGAGAGTTATATATATATATATATATATATATATATATATATATATATATAATTTAAAGTTACAAGTAATTGCATTTTGCAATTCAAATTTTACAAAATAAACTGTAATTTCTTAATTATATTTAACAATACAATCTAACCTTATAATTTGATAGCCATTCATATTTTTATAGGTTATGTTTTTTATGAATAACAAATACGTGTTTAACCTTTTTCACATTCACTTTTGTGAAGCGTTAAAGGCTTCTGAAGTTCACACCTTTTTCTATATTTTTCCATGATGTACTACATCGTTCATAAATTCTGCCATTTTTTTTATTTAACTTTAAACTGAACACAAATCAACAAATATTCAGGATTGAGCCTGCTACAAACCATACTCAGAATAACATGAGAACGAACTTATAAATATGAGAATATACTAGTTTTTATTCTTATCAAGCATGAGTATATATTCTGTACAAGATGGACACTTGAGTATATGCTACTATGCTTCCATGTTATGAGTATGTAATCAAAAATAAGTAAGTACTCAAATGTTTTTATTCTTACTAACAAGAGTATATACTAAAAAAAAGTCCAGTATATACTATTTACTCATGTTTATTCTTACCACGGATTGTCTTCAGCGCCCACTTGCATTAGTTTAGGGGCTATCGAGTAGCCCAGTAATTTGCAAGTTCTTAGCTCTTCCAAGTGACTGGCTTCTTGTCCCAAAGAATTCGTTAGTCGGATGTTCCTAGGAGTTCACACTAACTCCAAGTGCAGTCGTAGCGATGACGTCACTTGTGTATCTGGTGTATAAATCCTTCAGTTCGAGAATCAGCAACCCGTCGTCTGTAGAAATAAACAAGAGTTAAAAGTGTTTCGTATACTTTGATTGCATCTATGTTTCGATCTTAATGTCTTGTTAACATTTTGATGCGCGTAGATTCTACAATCTCGTAGTCATGCAAGCAATAGGAAGGCAGAGAATGTGTTGGATTATGTAACGGTTGGTAACAACTAAGTTATTTCGTTTTCCACAAATGAAATAATTAAGTAAGTGATAAATTATATACTGTAAGTTTCAAGCCATCTGTCAAAGATACCATGAAGTATCTATACTAATAATAAATCTGTAGCCAAAATTTTTCTAGTAATTTTCGATTTTCAAAAAATAATTGGTGTTAACATGTATAATTAACCATCCTGAAACCGAAAATCGCTTTTTTGACATTTTTGTTTGTATGTCTGTCTGTCTGTCTGGATGTTTGTTACCTTTTCACGGGATAAAGGCCGAACCGATTTATATGAAAATTGGAATATAAATTAAGTTCGTTGTAACTTAGATTTTAGGCTATATAGCATTCAAAATACTTTATTTGAAAGGGGGGTTATAAGGGGGCCTCAATTAAATAAATCGAAATATCTCGCTTATTATTGATTTTTATGAAAAATATTACATAACAGAAGTTTCTTTAAAAATGATTTCCGATAAGGTTTATTCTATACAAAATTTTGATAGGACTGATATTTAATGAGATAAATGAGTTTTAAAATTACAATAACAACGCCATCTAAGGCGCTGTACTGAAATAAAAACAAATGACTTCGTCTATAAGGGGCCTTGGACAACAACAATCGAAAGCTATTAAACATAGCCTAAGAGAATGTTTCTGTGTTTGTATGAAGTAATATCGGAAGCTAATTAATTGTTTAATTATTATTTCACCATTGGAAAGTGTAGTTTCTCTATATGGACATAATTCTACAATGTTATTACAGTAACTTCTGAAACATATAGTAAGTAATACCGGTATAAAGTATACACATTAAAACTAAATGATATGTCAGTCTTCATTAAACTATGGTTGCATATAATAACAATTAAGAAACGTGTTAAAGGAATTGTCATTGCACCAAATGATTGCTCTCTGGACCAAAATGACCGCATTTTAATTATTTAAATACAATTTAAATTAAGTAACATATTAAACGATTTATCCTTCTATCAAACATGAATGTTCCCTGGATTAAACATCCTATTTTAATTATGTAATTATTTTATATTTATTTCTAACAGGTGCAGCGGAGCGCACGGGTACGGCTAGTTTTAAAATAAGGTCATTGAAAACGTTAAAAGTATGTATATATAAAGTATTCCAAGGAATAAGCGCCGACTTCTTTTAAATATTCGAGGGGGGGGGGGAGGAGAAGCAAAACTCTGCATAAAGGTTTGAGAGTCCACCGCAATGGAATAACGGTTAGCATGTCTGACTCTGAAAGGAGCGGACCTGTGTTCAAATCCTAGTTGGGACAAGTTACCTGGTTGAGATTTTTTCCGAGGTTTTCCTTCAACCCATTAAGAGCAAATGCTGGGTTACTTTCGGCGCCAGATCCTGGACTCATTTCGCTGGCATTATCTCCTTCATTTCACTTAAGCGCTAGATAACCAAGGCAGTTTGATAAAGCGTCGTAAAATAAACCAATTTTAAAAAAATCTGAGCAAAGTTTAATTGCTATTTCTCGTAAATGTTCTTACGCATTTTACAGAAAATAACATCATTTGTTTTTTCATACAGTATCCATGGAAATTGTTTAACCCAAGATGGCTGAAAACTACAGTTGATCCTTGCAGTGATGTTGAACATGAACTGGTAGTTTTACTGAAGGATCGGTGTAGCGGAGAAAAATTCTCTCCGGCACCGGGATTCGAACCCGGGTTTTCAGCTCTACATGCTGACGCTCTATCCACTAAGCCACAGCGGATTCCAATTCCGATGCCGGATTGAATCCTCGCAGTTTAAGCTCCACCTCTTAGCTTCCCTTTAATTTTACTGCCACTGGTACAATCCAATTTATCATTTTATTTCCGTTCACTGCAGTTTTAGGCTAAACCCCAGATCACATATAGCTTGCTCATTGCAATGTTAAAATCGGTTGCACTTTGAAGAGAACAACCGCCAGGATCGCCACCCGTCCGCCGTAAACGAACACGAGATGGCAGTACAGTCGCTAATGCAATTCAAATGGGAGTTACATCTCTATTCTATCTATGTTCACGACATTCCACGCTCTGCTAATTGTAAATTAGTGTTATATGCAGACGATACTGTGTATTACACAAGCGACTTCAACATCAGCAATGTCCACATCAAGTTACAAAAACAACTCAGTGCTCTAGAAACGTGGCTTACAAATTGGAGAGTAAAAGTAAATATTGAAAAAACACAAGCTATCATATTCACCCATAGGAAACTAAAACATCAGATTTCCTTCGTCTCTTCTCAAAAAACATTGACTACAAGAATGAAGTTAAATATCTAGGAGTGATTCTCGACAAACGTCTGAGCTACAATGAACATGTAGAATATGAAAGAAACAAAGCTCTGGCCAGATTTATTCACTTATACCCACTGATTAGATCTCCGTATCTTAACCTTCCCCTCAAAGTAAGGCTTTACACATCGGTCATAAGACCAGTGATGGTATATGGTTGTGAAGTTTGGAATTCCGCTCATCCAAGAATCATCAGAAGACTACATGCAATCCAACGATCAGTCTGCTTAAAAGTCACTGGTGCTGACTACACCACATCAAATGCACAGCTCCAAGATACGTTACAGATTGAATCATGTTATGATTTCATCAGAAGAATTTCAAATAACTTTTCTCGAAAGTTGCTGAATCATCCTAACCCTCTCATTCGAGCTCTGGCTACTTGAAGCGAAATTTGATTAATTAAATGCCTTCAAGAAAAGGATAACTAAGTTGGAACTAAAAATCATTTCAATATCTTCTTATATTACTTTAAAGTAAAAGCCTTATTTATATATAAGGCTGAAACTTATGTAGCTACAAATCAACATCATGACAATAAAAAAAAATGGGCGTTATGACGTGACTCCTTATGTAAAAACTAGATGGCAGCATAGTAAACCTGACAAAAGGTGTTACCGTCGAAGCCTATAAGGCAGAGCAATCTGGGTATATATGATCTAGGGTTAAACTAGCGCTGAGTTTCTTCCTCCTACTTACCTTATACACCTTGAACTTTACTATTTAGAACTCTCTCCTCAGTCATACCAACACAATTTTGGTTACATTACGAAAGTGTATGTGTTCTGAAATTGAGTTTTGTGTTGAGAATTTCATTGGGGTGTGTTTTCGTGTGTCTCTATATATTTCATATTGTTCTAGTGTGTTTAGTTTCTGGCTTTTCGGTTGGATGTGTACTATTTCCATGTCTGTGTTGATGTCTCTGTAGGTGCTGTTAACATTTGTGATGTGTTCTGCATATGTGGAGGTGTTTTGTAATTTTGTTATGGCTATGATGTGTTCTTTGTAACGTGTTTGAAATGATCTGCCTGTCTGTCCTATGTAGAAGTTGTTGCAGATGTTACATTTGAGTTTGTGTACGTCTGTGTGGTTGTATTTGTTTGTTTTTGTGTTGAGATGTTTTTGTAGAGTATTATTTGTTCTGTATGCGATGTTGTAATTTAATTTCTTGAATGAGGTTGCAATCTTGTGTGTGTTTTTGTTTTCGTATGTTAGTGTGATGTATTTTTTGTGTTCTTGTGCTTGTGTTGTATTCTTATGTTTTTTTTGTGATTATGTTTTGTCTTACGTATTATGTTGTCTATTATGTTGGGGGTTGTATTCGTTTTCTTGTGCTATGTATTTGATTACGTTTAGCTCTTCGTTGTAATCATGGATATTTTGGTCAATTTTAGGGCATAAAAATCCTAGACCTACTTATACGGTGTTACGTAGTTCATCTTCTGTGATGGGCAACGCCTTCATGGCGGCTAAAATAATTGTAAGCTTCATCGCGTCGGCTACTAGATGGGGACACTTTGGTGGATGACGCAAGTCAAATGTTCACCATTAGTTAGAAAGAAAAATTACACAATTTTTGAACGTAACAATTCGAAAATTAGTAGAAATGATTACAGTATGTATGTAATGTAATATATAGTATGTGTATGTATAGACATTTGTATAAATATAGGTGAGACTTGGGTAGTATCGGACATCGGGTAATATCGGACAGTGCGTTTCTTTCATCTACCACACGATGATAGTACCTGAATGACATGGTTACGTTTCTGTGATGTCGCATACAGATACGTAACCATGTTATTCAGGTACTACCATCTGGTGGTAGATGAAAGAAACGCACTGTCCGATATTACCCGATGTCCGATACTACCCAACTCTCCCCTAATGTAATAAATTTTATCAGATTTCATTTTCAGCAACTAAATTTACTACGACTTCATGTACATATTTGTTAGCATGCATTTGATTAGAGCCTATAATTTGTGCTATTAGTGCCATTCTGAAGTAGTGAAAAAGTTGTGAATTGCCCTTTTTTCTCCATTCACCGGGTCGAATTATTTACTTCAGCGCCTTTCCTGCCCATCGCCCTCTTCCTGCATAGAAGACATAACAAGGATGCTTTATCCCGTTTAATTAACAGCACGTGTAGACTTGGCAGAAAATCAAGATCTCTTTTTGTCGCTAGGGGAACTTGGATGGAATTCCAGTACCGTCTAGACTCACCTGTTATATTTATAAACCGTTGTGTTGGCTGCACTTACAAGTGACAGAAAATTCCTGACGTTAACAACACCGCTGATAAAATTTTATGATGCCCTTCTGTCGTTACGTGAGATTTTTGTTAACAAACATCCCATTAACTGGCTAAATGTATTGTTTTTCTGTATATTTAACGGGTCTCAATAAACTTTTATGGACACTTACTGGAGACCAATTATCATCAACGACATTACTGGACGAGTGTTCAGTCTCGATGGGAAGTGTTGAAGGTTATTGCTATGACAGTCATATCCTTCCGCATTATACGTTT